>NC_056729.1:583409557-583524557 GCF_019279795.1 Protopterus annectens | reverse complement strand
GGTGTCTGGGCTTTGTTGTGTACACAGATTGTTATCATCAGATGTACCAGTCCTGGCCTCATGTGGTGGGAACTGGCAATGGACACCAGGTTGACCCTGCACCTACATTGACAGCATGATACAGGTATTCCCTGGTGTCAGTGGCATCTGTCCATACAGGGCATGTGTTTAAGGCATGGTATGTCCTTTGCGGGTCACATTTGATGACACTACAGTTGTTGCAGGCGTCCAGTGGGGAACATAGTGAATGTGCACTGTCTGCAATTATTTGCCTATTGTAGTGATGGGACAGGGTGCCATGCCCTCTGTAGTCCACTGCAATCCCACCATGGTTACTATCTGTGGGCAATATGCAGAGTACTACCAACAAAACGGTTGTTGCCTAGGCGAGTGTGTTTGTGCATGAAACATGGGTTGAGAGTGTTCTCTGGGTAATACAAGGGTTGCCTAATTTGTTCTCCAGGGCTTGATGTCACATGTAGGGGTATGGATTGGCAACCACAGCCTCTCTGCTGTTTGACATCTGTTATCCTTGTAAGGTGGACATTGTGACATATAATAGGCCCCCCATATACGGAATTTGCAAAACCTGCTTCACAATGAGTCCAGTTGTTACACACTCACAGCCATCTCTGCATAGGATATGAATAACAAACACAGACACGCACACACCAAGTTTCATAGTTACCACGTCTGGGATTGGAACTCCTCCCTAACTAGTACATCATACTACAGCATTATGCAGTTATAGCACATGCCACAGAGATTACTGGGCTACTCCTTCCCCAAAGGTGTATTTCAAGGTGAATGACATCAGCAGGCTTGCCAAAGAACTGCAATGGAGGTTGTATTGACTGTGAATGGCCTCAAAAGCATAGCTCCCTACACAGACAAACAAACGCACACACAGACATCCACACTTGCCATGTCCGGGAATAGAATGCCTACCTAACTAGTTTATTACACTACAGCATTACCCAGTTATAGGACGCACTATGGAAATTATTGGGCTACGTTTTCCCCAAAGGTGTATTTCAAAGTGAATGGCATCAGCAGGCTTGCCAAAGTAGGGCAATGGAAGTTGTATTGACTGTGAATGACCTCAAAGGCATTGCTCCCTACACCGACAAACAAACACACACACAAACATCCACACTTGCCTTGTCTGGGAATAGAAACCCTACCAAACTAGTATATCATGCTACAGCATTAAGCTGTTAGAGAACGCACCATGGAGATTATTGGATTACTCTTTCCCCAAAGGTGTATTTCAAAATGAATGACATCAGCAGGCTTGCCAAAGTAGGGCAATGGAGGTCACATTGATTGTGAATGGCTTCAAAAGCATTGCTCCCTACACAGACAAGCAAGCACACACATAAACATCCACACTTGCCATGTCTGGGAATAGAACCCCTACCAAACTAGTATATCACACTACAGCATTACACTGTTATAGGATGCACCACAGAAATTACTGGGCTATTCTTTCCCCAAATGTGTATTTCAAAATGAATGACAGCGGCTTGCCAAAGTAGGGTAAGGGAGGTTGTAGTGAATTTGCATGGCCTCAAAAACATTGCTCCCTGCAAAGACAAACATCCACACTTGCCAAGTCTGGGAATAGAACTCCTACCTAAGTAATTTATTATGCTACAGCATTGCACAGTTATATGACACGCTACAGAGGTTACTGCACTACTGTTTCCCCAAAGGTGTACTTCAAAGTGAATGACATCAGCAGGCATGCCAAAGTAGGGGATGTGAAATTGTAATGAGTGTGACTAGCCTAAAAAGCATTGATTCTTACACAGACAAACACACACATTTGCCATGTCTGGGATTAGAGCTCCTACCTAACTAGTTTATCATACTACAGCATTACACAGTTATAGGATGCGCCACAGAGATTACTGAGCTCCTTTTTCCCCAAAGGTGTATTTCAAAGTGAATGACATCAGCAGGCTTGCCACAGCAGGGCAATGGAGGTTGTAGTGAATGCACATGGCCTCAAAAGCATTACTCCTTAATCAGACAAACAAACATCTACACTTGCCATGTCTGGGAATAGAACTCCTACCTAAGGTAGTTTATCACACTACAGCATTACGCAGTTTAATTACGTGCCACAAAGATTACTGGGCTACTCTTTCCACAAAGGTGTATTTCAAAGTGAATGACATTAGCAGGCTTGCCATAGTAGGGCAATGGGGAGGGCAGTCTGTGTGCATGGGCCATAATCCATTCATCTAGAGGCAGACACACCACACTCAGGTACACACAGGTTTATATTCCACAGATATGTGTATACAGCTGCTAGATGACTACTGCCTTGTACAGTCATGTTGCACAGTTAGCACTAGCACCACAGAGTCTATAATGCTGAGGGATTCCAGAGGCAAATGTCTACAGTGAGTGACATTTACACACATGTGGTTGTAGTCATTTAGCTGTGTGCTGGGTGGGACAGGCCTCATGATGGAAGGCTCTTTGTTACTGTCACTATCTTCCACACATCTATGTATGTGTACTTTTGGCATATTATAGTGTGTTGTCCTTGGATATATGTGTATATTTCTATCCAATGTGTGTGCAAAGCATGACTGGTACATACTGAGGAGTGTGGCAGAGGATCCCATACTTGTACATCCATCAACGTGACAGTATGGCCTTATCTTCCTGTGGCAATACCTCACAGCTCTACAGATTCACACAGGTTACCCAGAAGCAGGGGTCATAAGTCAGGACATTATCCCTACACATTGTGGTTTACGCACAGGTTTGTAGCCACCCATTCTTGTGTTTGCAGCCAGGGATAGTATGTGCACACAGCTGTGTTTTGGACTTCACACACTCCATGCTGCCCATGCTCCCACCCCCCACCATTATTCTGTCCTCTTTATTTATTTTTTTTATTTATTTCACATTTGTTTGGTCCAGCTGGGTAAAAATGTACCCTTTTTCAGTGGAGACCTGAGGGAAAAGCCCCAAACAGACATGCAAATACATACAAATAGAGACAAATTAACAATACTAAAGAGCAAAACAATCTTATGGATACAATGGATAAGAAAAACATAATGTACTCAATGCAATAGTACATAGTTATATATACAAAAAGTGTCATAATAGGTTGTAACAGGAGAAACAACAATAATAAATCCAGCAGGTGAGCAGGAAGGAAGTTAAGGTTGTAGGTCATATAATGAAAAGAAACAAGGTATAATTAGTGGCTAGAAGAAGAAATGTGTAAGTGCAGAGGCTTCAGAATTGAGGGAAGGTAGAGTGAGAGTAAAAAGTAGAGAGGGGTGACTGCACAAGGGGCCGTAGGTCAGAAGAGGGAATGGTGCAAAAGAAGATAGTAGTAGAGGAGGGATGTAGTGAACTAGAGGGAGGGTACAGAAAGAAGAGCAGTTGGATAAAGTAAGTTATAGAAAGAGGAAAAAGGTCTTATAGATCAGACTTAGTGGTGAAGTGGGTATGTGGAGAGGGAGGGGTTAAGTAGGATGATAACAGGTACATAAAGGGTTGTTATGGAGGTACATTATCAGGTCATGTTTGAAGTTAGGAAGGGAGGTATGACTTCTAATATGGAGTGGAAGATTGTTCCAGGTAAGGGAGATGGAGTGTTTATAGAGTATTTTACCTATGTTCTTGTTGTGTTTATAGACTTGTAGTAAGAGTTTATCAGAGCTGCGCAGGGATCGGGGAGGGGCATACCAGGAGATCAGGTTGAACAGAGATGGACAGTCAGAATTTGAATTAAGAATTCTGAAAGCTTAGATCAGCTGACATTTGGTCAGAAGGTGTGGGAAGTCGAGTCAATGTAATTTTACGAGAGCGGAGCAGTGATGGGATTTATAGGGGCTGCTGGTGAGAAATCTAGCAATTTTGTTATAAGTTTGGTCTAGTTTTGCCAGCAGGTTATTTTGTAGATTGGAAAATAGAGGGGAGCCATAGAGGATGGCGGGGAGGAGATGCAATTGGGCTAGCAGTAGTTTTGAGTTGGGGGTCAGGAATTTGCTGTTTCTGTATAGCATGCCCAGTTTTATGCGAATGTTCTCTGATACTTTCCTTATAGTTATCACCTCATCACAGCAGTATATTGGTGTCGGTCCACAGTTCATGCAGTAGGACATGGTGGACATGTTACTGTGGTTTGTCCACATGGCCTTGCATATAGGTTCTGTGGACTGTGTTATGTTGTTATTTGGGAGTCCATGACATAACATACATTGGCAGTACGGGTGAGACACAGGTCTTTGGCAGAGGACTGCAGGCCATTTGGTAGTGATGCAGGTCAGCTGTTGCAAGCCATTGCATTATGTCAGTCCTACATTCCCAGACTGCAATACCCTGGGGTTACAGTGTAGGTGTGCTAGGTGTTTATGCCAATACTTTCTGTCAGTATTGATCCAGTGGTGTGGATGCTGGCAGGGTGCTGCTTACAGCTAGGGACACACCTGAATGGGACACCCGCACTGCATGCTGCATTCTTTTGCTATTGCCATACACAGGTGGGGGTCATATTGTACTCATTCCCAACAGCACGGATAAGACCAGAGAAGTACCTGTGGGTGGTGGTTGGGTGAGCTGGGTGCATGTGTGCTATGGACACTACTTGCATCTGACTCATAGATATGCATGGGGCATTCCACTTATCTTGGCTAGTGCAGGGACATCAGCTGTTTCTCAATACATCATTCCTATGAACTTTGTGGTTTGTCAGTCTTTGGCCAGATGACATTGGTATTCCCTAGTACAAGCCCAGATAATGTGCTGCAAACCTGTATGTACAATACCAAGGGTGTGTCCATTCGACAGTTACATATTATACACTGTCTGTCTGGGGCACTTCCCCCTGTGTACTGCTTGTATATCTGGCCCAACAGTCATGCCATGTCCATCTTTCAGATGGAGACACATATTACTTCCAAACTTTTACAATGGCTTACTGCTAGAATGTGTTATACTGGAAGACTGGTGTTTGACACTGCAGTTGTGAGGACTTGGCCCTGTAATCAGCAGTACTGGGCAATGGCCACCAGGACAAACCTCACCATGCATACATACTGACCACTCTCATACAATATACAACACACACCAACCTAACACACGCAGACCTGCATGTTGTACACATGCTACAATCTATCCTGCTACCTTGGCCAGCTCAGGTAATCTGTGCTCCACTGTTATTATACCTACACATACATGTTACTACATTTCTACATAGGATTGGGGGGCACAACTGTGTGTTACTACGTGTCTACATAGGACTGGGGGGACACCTGACTGTTACTACATTTCTACATAGGATTGTGGGGGGCACACCTGTGTGTCACTACGTGTCTACATAGGAATGAGGGGCACACCTGACTGTTACTACATTTCTACATAGGATTTGGGGGGCACACCTGTATGTTACTACATGTCTACATAGGAATGGAGGGCACACCTGACTGTTACTACATTTCTACATAGGAATGGGGGGGCACACCTGACTGTTACTACATTTCTACATAGGATTGGGGGGCACACCTGACTGTTACTACATTTCTACATAGGATTGGGGGCACACCTGTGTGTTACTACATGTCTACGTAGGAATGGGGGGCACACCTGATTGTTACTACATTTCTACATAGGATTGGGGGGCACACCTGACTGTTACTACGTGTCTACATCGGATGGGGGCACACCAGACTGTTACTACATTTTTACACAGGATTGGGGGGGCACACCTGACACACATTTGCTATGACTGTACTGGTATGTCAGGTACTCCATTTCATTCTGTATTCTAACCTTAAAACACCCAAAAAAGCGAACATCACCTTACAAATATATAAGAAATTCCCAGATGAAGGAAACACGCTCCAATAATAAATCCAGTAGAGTAAAAACAATAGTTGAATTTTATTCCAAAGTTTTACAACAGTAAGCGCTTTCACAATAACTTAGTATTGCTTCATCAGACCAGAAAGTAACAGCTGATAAAGGTCTTTAAATAACATTTCAAAATTTCAAAATTTCCAAGTGACCATTCGGAAGCTGACTAGTCTAATGTCAATTACAATTTAAAGACAAAGCAAGCTAATTCATAATCTAAAACTATATACAATTAATTAGACGACATAACAAGCTTCAAATAAATTTCCTTGCAGCATATTCTATGTATATATATATATATATATATATATATATATATATATATATATATATATATATATGAATAAATAAATATTAATATAAGACATGAAAAAAAAAAATTCAGCTCAGCTGCACGAGTATAACAGAATTCACTAAGGGGTGAATAAAGAAGGTTGCCAGTTGAATAATTATAAAAAATCCACTTTATTACAAAAGGTTTAGCGCTTTCATCTAACTACATAGACTTCATCAGAACATTCACATTCAAACAGTTTTATACTACATTCACACTAATTAATTAATTCATTCATTCACCAATCAGGACAACCATTCAACCAGCATATAAATTAACTTTGTAAAAGTACTGCAAAAATAAAAGTCTGCTGTTCTACATCAACACACAATATATATTACATATTACATTCAAACAAAGATTTACTATTAAGAGCTTGTTATAGCTTTATATATCCTTTTTAAAAAACTGTTAATATATTAAAATTGTTAAAATTTAAACCTTATTCAGCAATATAGGTTTAATAGTAATATATTCATTAATTCCTGGTGGTAAAGTTGCATTCAATAATATTTGCCATCTAACCTCTTTCTCTCCTAGAGTATGCTTAATACTCCCACCTCTTTGTGATACCCTCACCACCTCTAATATTGCAAATTTAAAAGTATTACAATTAGGGCATTGTTCTCATCCTTTTCTTTATGGCATACAAATGCTCATAAATCCTATTTTTCAATTTTCTTCCTGTTTGGCCCACATAGAGCCAGATAAATAACGTTGATGGTATCACAATTGCCTACATGGGTGTAAAATATTTTTGCTAGTGTTATGCAACTGGACCTCATGGTCCTCCATAATAACCATACATTGATTACAGTGTCCACATTGGTGTACCTGTCACTTGTCCTTTGACCATCTCTGCATTGTGTTCAAATTTATTCTTAAGGTTAAACCCCACACTATTAACAAACTTGGGTTCATTACCCACTACATCTGATATTACATCATCCCCTTTAAAATATTCCAATTCTTCTTAATAATGTGTTTTATGTCCTCAGTATAGTAACTATAAGGTAAAATACATGCATGGAAATCCCATTCATTTCCTTGACTATTAGTTATACTTATATTATCTATACTAATAAAGGTTTATATTTGATGCCCCACATTTTGCTCACATACTCTATAGCATCCTTGATAACATATTCAGGGTATCCCCTCTCCTTGAACCTATTACCTATTTTATTTAACTCCATCAGCATCTCACTATACCAGAAGTCATTCTGGCAGCCAACTATGTTATTCTTTAACCTAACAGGATGACAACTGTTGTATTCAAGTATGTGTTGCTAAATGTCTCCTTTCTATATATATTGGACTTAAACCCATTGGGTGTCAAAGTAATATAGGTATCCAAGTATGCAATACCATCCATGCTGTATTTATGTGTAAAACTCAAAAAGGGGGTAGATGTATTAATATATTCTATAAATTCAGGGATAACATTATTGTCCCTCCCACACAATAAATACATCATCCAAAACGGACATACCTTAAGATATACTTCATATATCGACTACTAAAAACAACTTCATGCTCCCAGTCTAGGAGGACCATATTAGCATAAATAGGGGCACAAGCTGTCCCCATGGCAACCCCTTATTTTGTCTAAAATATTCTTCATAATATATAAAGTTATTGTCAAAACCAGGCTCATGAATTCCTCTATTAACTTAATTTTATCCCATGTAATCAGTATATTTGTCAATACTATTAATGAACCTCTCCATACCCTCTTCCCTAGGAATACAGGTAAAGGTCCTTTACATCTATAGTAACCAGAGTTAAGTTGGGTTTCCAACTAGATGGAGTTAACCTTGCCAGAAAATCCCATGAATCCTTTACTATATGGCTGGTAGAAGCATATATAGGTTTGAGCCAGTTATCAATAACTTTCCCAAATGGGAAGGTTTTAGACCTACTACCCGATATAATAGGTCTGAATGGGGATGTAACATATTCTTATGTATTTTATACCTATTATGGTTGCTGTAACCGGGTATTTCACTTTTAGGTACTGATATAATTCTGATCGATCCTATTTTCTATCAATAACTCTTCCAATAGAGCATCAATTCTACCATATGCTATATTTAATTCATTAATAGATGAAACTTCATATTGATTTGTATCATGTAATATAACTTGTATCTCATTCTTATAGTCGGTGGATTCATATAGGATGATTCCCCCTCCCTTGTCTGGTTGCATAATTCTAATGTTAGGGTCACTGCATAATGTTGAAACTCATCCTTACTCATATTATACTTTATAGTGTGTGTGCCCTTCTGTCCATACCTATATATTTCATCCAACACTACCTTTCAAATATAGTAGTGGGTAAAACACTCTTTCTATGTAAAGAATTTGACATTCCATTGTTCCTACTACCTTTGAAAATACAGATAAATTTAACTTCCTCAAATACATTTTAAATTGAATCACATTCTCAACCAAATTAAACTTGCTTCTAGGAATAAATTTCATACCCTTTCTAAACAGGGCAAAATGTGTATCTGTAATGTTCAAGGATGTATAATTGTATATGAAAAATTTTTGTCCATATTGGACCTCATTATACTTAATAATGGGATGTACAGGTCCTACTGCCAGCGTCCCTGTAATTCTCTTGATGTGGGGCCTGTTGATTCCACCGGGCATCGATATTCCTGTCCTGAACTTCTTCCCAATGGTACCTTTTCCTAAAAAGGTTTATATGCATTTTGTACATTATATCTAGTTTTTTACCATTCACCCATCTCATTACCTTTAGTGGCATTGTTATTATTTTTACTAATCTTATTCTTCCAATTATACATATTACCTTCCTTATATTGCTGTAAATCACGTTTTAATTTGTCACATTTCCTTTTAAATATTTTTGAGAAGTAGTATCTGCATACATAAATTGTTTATCAAATAAAGTCATTGGTCAAAAACTAAATCTTGTGTAATAATTTCATTCAACCTATCTACTTCTTTAGTAAGGCTAGCTAAAGTGTAATCATTACATTTCATAATAAATTTCATAAAGCTAAATCCAACTGAATCAAATAATACATTACATTCATTAATTAATTCATCATTGAGTGCCAGCCCCAATGGTCGTTTAAAATAGGGACTATTTTCAATTCCATGCATCTATTCAGATAAGAATTTTCCACTTGTAAATTTTAATATTATTTAATTTATGTCCAAAATCATAAATAATGTCTCTCAAAGTTCATTCTTTAGCATTATAGTTGTTTGTTTCTAAGTCCTCACAAACTTTCTTTTAGAGCGAGTAACATAAGAATCCCTAAGGGAACAAATGCTGATTTCACAGTACCTGGTGCTGCCCGATTATAGAATTAATGCGTACGCTTTGGGAACAGTCCTTTTTTTTTGGGCGCCAGATATCAAATATCGTCCTACGTACACGCCCTCCCACTGTTGCCTAATGCCAAGGCTCTACTGCCAGCTGCAACTGTACTTATTCTCTGGCACTCCACCACGATGATTATGCACTTCCTGGTTCACGGAATGACAGGGGAACAAAATAAACACCAGAAATAGCTGCATCAACGAAGCATTTCTGAAATCAGCTGTGTTCCCGGTTGACTACACAGCTCTATTAATCTAGTTAATTCATAATAATTGACATTTGCTTTAAAAATCATCCTTCCTAACTGGGGAAAAAATGGAAGGAAGCTCCTCCAGTGAATTCATGAAGACCAACGACTGTAAAATACACCACCACTCGAGTCCAACAAAAATTCAGCTCAGCTGTGAATAAAGAAGGTTGCTAGTTGAATAATTATAAAAATCCACTTTATTACAAAAGGTTTAGCGCTTTCATCTAACTACATAGACTTCATCAGAACATTGTCCTTACACATTTAAACAGTTTTATACTACATTCACACTAATTAATTAAATAATTCATTCACCAATCAGGACAACCATTCAACCAGCATATAAATTAACTTGTAAAAGTACTGCAAAAATAAAAGTCTGCTGTTCCCATTTCACAATATTGGTATTAGTATATATGGTACTGTGATATCTAATGCTAGTAGTACATCAACACACAATATATATTACATATTACATTCAAACAAAGATTTACTATTAAGAGCTTGTTATACCTTTATATATCCTTTTTAAAAAACTGTTAATATATTGAAATTGTTAAAATTTAAACCTTATTCCTAGAAGCAAGTTTAATTTGGTTGAGAATGTGATTCAATTTAAAATGTATTTGAGGAAGTTAAATTTATCTGTATTTTTCAAAGGTAGTAGGAACAATGGAATGTCAAATTCTTTACATAGAAAGAGTGTTTTTACCCCACTACCACCGACATTAAGTATATTTGAAAAGGTAGTGTTGGATGAAATATATAGGTATGGACAGAAGGGTATAATATGAGTAAGGATGAGTTTCAACTTATGTGCAGTGTAACATTAGAATTATGCAACCAGACAAGGGATATATGAATCCACCGACTATAAGAATGAGATACAAGTTATATTACATGATACAAATCAATATGAAGTTTCATCTATTAATGAATTAAATATAGCATATGGTAGAATTGATGCTCTATTGGAAGAGTTATTGATAGAAAATAGGATCGATCAGGAATTATATCAGTACCTAAAATAATCAGGTATCAAGATACATAAGAATATGTTACATCCCCATTCAGACCTATTATATCGGGTGTGGGTCTAAAACCTTCCCATTTGGGAAAGTTATTGATAACTGGCTCAAACCTATATATGCTTCTACCAGCCATATAGTAAAGGATTCATGGGATTTCTCTGGTTACTATAGATGTAAAGGACCTTTTACCTGTATTCCTAGGGAAGAGGGTATGGAGAGGTTCATTAATAGTATTGACAAATATACTGATTACACATGGAATTCATGAGCCTGGTTTATATATTATGAAGGGAATATTTTAGACAAAATATAAGGGTTGCCATGCACAGCTTGTGCCCCTATTTATGCTAATATGGTCCTCCTAGACTGGGAGCATGAAGTTGTTTTAGTAGTCGATATATGAAGTATATCTTAAGGTATGTCCGTTTTGGATGATGTATTTATTGTGTGGGAGGGGACAATAATGTAATTTATAGAATATATTAATACATCTACACCCTTTTTGAGTTTTACACATAAATACAGCATGGATGGTATTGCATACTTGGATACCTATATTACTTTGACACCCAATGGGTTTAAGTCCAATATATCATTTAGCAACACATACTTGGAATACAACAGTTGTCATCCTGTTAGGTTAAAGAATAACGTTTAGTTATGGTGTGTATTCGGCTGCCAGAATGACTTCTGAGTATAGTGAGATGCTGATGGAGTTAAATAAAATAGGTAATATGTTCAAGGAGAGGATACCCTGAATATGTTATCAAGGATGCTATAGAGTATGTGAGCAAGATAATATAAGTATAACTACTAGTGATGGAAATGAATGGGGGATTTTACGGCATGTATTTTACCTTATAGTTTGTGGGTTTTTAAGAATAAATTTGAACACAATGCAGAGATGGTCAGCGACGCGGAAATGTGGACACTGTAATCAATGTACCATGAGGTCCAGTTGCATAACACTAGCAAAACAATTGTGATACCATCAACGTTATTTATCTGGCTCTGGGAAGAAAGAAAAATAGGATTTGAAAATGAGCATTTGTATGCCATAAAGAAAAGGATGAGAACAATGCCCTATTTAGCACGTGACGTGACAGTGCCAATTGTAATATTTTTAAATTTGCAATATTAGAGGTGGTGAGGGTATCACAAAGAGTGGGAGTATTAAGCATACACCACCAGGAATTAATGAATATATTACTATTAAACCTATATTGCTGAATAAAAGGATATATAAAGGTATAACAAGCTCTTAATAGTAAATCTTTGTTTGAATGTAATATGACTTTTACAAAGTTAATGTATATGCTGGTTGAATGGTTGTCCTGATTGAAGTCTATGTGTTAAATGAAAGCTAAATTCACCCCTTAGGATTTCTAATTTATACTTTCATGCAGCTGAGCTGAATTTTTGTTGGACTCGAGTGTTGGTGTATTTTATAATATAAGACATGAATTTAAAATATTCAACAGATGAAATAAATGACCTATATTTATAAAATATATATAACTATATACGCCTATATAAATGCAACATACATAAATATAAATTCAGACTATAATTAAAGAATATAAATCTCAATATTCTATAGATTACAAAACATATGTAATATAAAATATTAATATTATAAACCTTTCCTACATTTATTAACCCTTCTAGATTTTAAAACAGGTTTCAATGGGACACTGTCATTCAGGCCATGTCCCCTATGGGAACCTAAACGTAAAATCCACTGTAGTTCTAAGGTTTCCGTTCTATTAACTATATCACCCATTCTTATATTCTCATCCACCACTTGTAGTACTTGGAATAAAAATTATGCTGTGGTCCTTCTTTTAAAGTGTGCTTAGCTAGAGCACTATATTCTAAGCCTTTGTTAGTGCAATATATATGATCCCTAACGCGCTCTCTGAGATGTCTGTTTGTTTTACCAATATAAAATTTAAAGCAACATATACAGTGTGCGCAGTATATTACATTTTTTGTATTACAATCAGCTTGGGTTCTCAATTCCCAAAGTTTCCTCGTCTCAGGATGTCTAAAAAATCTAGATTCGTCTATATATTGACAATGGACACACTTCCTACACTTACGTGTCCCATATAAAATGTTCGGATGGGATAATGTCATATTAGCATTTCCATTACATAACAGCTGTTTCATGTTCTTCTTGTTCTTGTATATAAAAGTAGGCTGACGCTCCACTATAGCTGTAGTTTCAGGGTCTGTAAGTAGTATAGACCAATTCCGTTTAGCAATCTGTTGTATGTTAGAGATATTTTGGGTATATGTAAGAACTAGCGGTACATGATCTAATGTAGATTCCATTTTCCTTTGGTTGGGTCTATTGCTATAATAAGGGTGGGCACGTTCCATTCTCTCACTGGTCACCTCTCTACAAACTTGAGTAATCTCATCTTTACCATAACCTCTGCTCTCAAATTCTGCAGCTAATTGAGTCATACTTGATATAAAATCATGTTCTTCACATGATGACCGAGATACCCTAAAGGCTTGCCCTTCATTACTCTCTGAAAAGTGAATCTCGGATGCATGCTATGTCTATGCAAATATGTTGGACAATAGCATGCCTTCCTATGTAATTTAGTAGACAGCAAATTGCCCATCTTTGTTACTGAAACATCAAGAAATTCCATTGACTTTGTAGAATACTTCATAGTAAATTTCAGAAAATTGCTGGTAGTATTCAAATAGTTATGGAATTCTATTAAGGCATCCTCATCACCCTCCCAAATAAGGAAAAGGTCATTGACAAACTGTCGATAGAACCCAATACATGGATTCTGCTTATTTAATATAAACTGATGTTCCCATTCTGCCATAACAATATTGGCATAAGTATTGCACAGCTGGTGCCCATAGCGACACCAGCTGTTTGCCGATAACATATATTCTGAAATGTAAATATATTGTATTCTAATACTATCTCCAATAACATGCATAAAAAATCTATGTGTATGGGCGTTACCTTCCCTAATCTCATCATAAATTTTCGTACCATATCAACTCCTTCGTTATTCGGAATGCAGGTAAACAAGGAGATTACATCAAATGTTACCAAAAATTTTGCTTTTGAGCATTCATAGTATTCCTTATAAAGGTCTCTTAAGAAATGTTCCGTATTTTTTTAAATTATAGGACATTCATTAAGGGAATCCTTAAGTTCCCCATCTAACTATACTGAAATTGGCTCAGTCAACCATCCGGCTCCTACAACTATGGGGCGTAAAGGTGTTTATACACATCCTAATGGATCTTAGGTAGCCCTTTTATTTGGGGTATTAAAGGTTCTGCTACCATAAAGAATTCAAAAAGTTGTTTATCAATTAAACCTGTGGACAAACATTCCGTTAGATCATTAGCTATCCTGCTTCTCAAAATCCCAACAATGTTAAAATCAACCTTCTTAAAGGTGGTTATATCAGATAACATTTCGAACATGGTTTTACAATAACAGTCATAATCTAGAATCACAATAGGACCACCCTTGTCTATGGCTGAATCACAATATCATTATTATTTCGCAATTTATCAATAGCATGACGTTCAAATGATGTCAGATTGCTTCTGTTATTACCATTATGTTGATACAGTCTCATATATATCATTCTCACATGCTTTTATAAAAATTTCTACATTGTGTGGAAACTGAGGAACATAGAGACTAGGTTTCCTATAACTGGGAATAGTAGAATGTTCTTGCGTTTTAAATAATGACTTTAATGCTACATTTCTTCAAAATAAACAAAGTTCTATTACAAGTTCACTAACATCAGCCATAGTAGTAGGGATAAACCCTAGGCCTCGGTTCAACAGTGAGCTTTCAGCATCATTCAGTACATACCTGGAAATATTCCAGATTAATTGTCTTGGTACCCCCACTTCTTTTTCAATGTTCGGGGGTTCACAGGAGCTGGAGGTTCTTTGCACTTGTTGTTCCTGCGTATTATGTCCTGTCCTTCCAATTGCTTCCGCCTGTTCTTGAAAGGTAGCGGTAAATTTGGAAAAACTTGCTGATTCTGTTGATTCAAGATTTTCCATTGAATAATTACCCTGCCACTGGCGTTAGGGTCACTATTATGTGCTTCTGAGTTAGACTCCATTATCTCTCCCATAGAAGGTGTGGAGTAGACCGAAGATCCCTGCTTAGGTATATGAATGACAGTGGAAGATGAACCCAACTATTGAACACTATTCAAATTTCCTGTCTCCATTAATCTCACAGTATCAACATTAGTACTTGCTCTAGATTGAGTTACTAATGTAGACTGCTGATTGGTATGTGATGTACTGGTGGTATTCTGAGTGATATTACGTTGTACAGCCCTATGTCTGGATCGTGGCCAAGTGAGCACATGTTGGTTGGAAAAGTCATGTAGATCTCTCGCAATTTTACGTTTCTTTTGAGTGAGCAACCTTTGCTCATAGACACCAGTTTTGTCTATTACGTCATTAACAAAAAGCTATAGTGGGGCGTCAGCCTACTTTTATATACAAGAACAAGAAGAACTTGAAATAGCTGTTATGTAATGGAAATGCTAATATGACATTATCCCATCCGAACATTTTATATGGGACACGTAAGTGTAGGAAGTGTGCCCATTGTCAATATATGGACGAGTCTAGATTTTTTAGACATCCTGAGATGAGGAAACTTTGGGAAATGAGAACCCAAGCTGATTGTAATACAAAAAATGTAATATACTGCACACACTGTATATGCTGCTTTAAATTTTATATTGGTAAAACAAACAGACATCTCAGAGAGCGCATTAGGGATCATATATATTGCGTTAACAAAGGCTTAGAATATAGTGCTCTAGCTAAGCACACTTTAAAAGAAGGACCACAACATACATTTTTATTCCAAGTGCTACAAGTGGTGGATGAAAATATAAGAATGGGTGATATACTTAATAGAACGTAAACCTTAGAACTACAATGGATTTTACGTTTAGGTTCCCATAGGGGGCACGGCCTGAATGACAGTGTCCCATTGAAACCTGTTTTAAAATCTAGAAGGGTTAATAAATGTAGGAAAGGTTTATAGTATTAATATTTTATATTATATATGTTTTGTAATCTATAGTATATTGAGATTTATATTCTTTAATTATAGTCTGAATTTATATTTATGTATGTTGCATTTATATAGGCACATATAGTTATATATATTTTATAAATATAGGTCGTTTATTTCATCTGTTAAATATTTTAAATTCATGTCTTATATTAATATTTATTTATTCATACATATACATAGAATATGCTGCAAGGAAATTTATTTGAAGCTTGTTATGTCGTCTAATTAATTGTATATAGTTTTATATTATGAATTAGCTTGCTTTGTCTTTAAATTGTAATTGACATTAGACTAGTCAGCTTCCGAATGGTCGCTTGGAAATTTTGAAATTTTGAAATGTTATTTAAAGACCTTTATCAGCTGTTACTTTTTGGTCTGATGAAGCAATACTAAGTTATTGTGAAAGCGCTTACCATTGTAAAACTTTGGAATAAAATTCAACTATTGTTTTTACTCTACTGGATTTATTATTGGAGCGTGTTTCCTTCATCTGGGATTTTCCTGTATTCTAACCTATCATGCTGACTAGAGGCATATCAGTGTACTACAGGTTTTAGGTTTGATTGACCTACATATCAGTTTCTGACTTCTTACCCTTCAGAACTAACATCCCACTGCCTGACCTGTTGTAGTCTGTCTGTGTAGGCCTGGGGGGGCGGTTACCCATAGCCATCATTCAGAGGCCTTAGCACAACCTTTGTTTGTGTTTGTCTACACCTGTCCTGCTGGCTGAGACTGTTGTTGGGTATGTGAGCCTCTCTGACTGGCATGTGTGTGTCATATGGACACACATGTGGCCAGCACATTTCCTGCAGTGGGTTTTGTCACCATGTGTAGTACTGGCTACTATGGTGACACCAGTATTTGTTACAGATCTCATGCTGCCACTATAGGTGTCTACTATCTGCTGGAATCCCATTCAGCCACCCGATTCCCTTGCATGCTCACATCCATACCATAGGTACAAGTAACAACACATACTACTCCATTCGGCAATTGGTAGGAAGAGTGACTTACATTGTGGCTGTGCCAGCATTGAGGATGGTGCTGTATGTCGGATGCCCATAGTACACTCCCTGTACATGGTTGAGCACAGGTAGTGTCATGTTTGGCATCCCTTTACTGTATGTGCGAGTCAGAGAGAGAGGTGTCATTCCCTGGGTCCCTATTGCTTCAGTGTATGTGCTATGCGTTGCCTCTTTGCCAAGGCCAGGGCATATTGAGCACGCCTCCTTCTGCCTTCTGGGGCAGGCTCCTCCGAGTCATTCTGCACCTGTGCAGGCTTTGGCAATGGTGGGGGGCTGAATGGCTCTGCCCCATGCTGTTCCTGCTGCAGTTGTTTCTGCAGGATCATATTGCGTAGCATGGCACATACGATGACAATGTGAGTACATGTAGCTGGTGAGTACTGCAAGGCTCCACCGGATGTGTCCAGGCACTGGAACCATGACTTCAGCATCCCAAACACACACTCTATTATAATTCTGGTCTGTGTGTGGGCCTCATTATGGAGTTCTTGTTTGGGTGTCTGTGCATTTCTGATGGGTGTCATCAGCCACAGCTCCAATGCGTAACCTGCATCCCCCACTAGCTGTCCATAAGGGATGTCTCCATTGGCAAATCTCTGGTACAGCTGTGCCAGATGCCAGATGTGGGAGTCGTGATAGCTTCCAGGGCAGCTAGCACACACATTCATTATAATCCCCTGGGCATCACAAACGACCTGCCAGTTGATGGAGGGGAAGCCCTTGCGGTTGATGTAAACCCTACCCTGCCACGGGGTGATGTTTGATGCATATGTGCGTGCAGTCTATAGCACCCACTACCTCAGGGCATTCTGCTATTTCGTGGAAGAGTCGCATATTGCTGGCCAATGACTCACGGGAGTTGGGGAAATATACGTGCTCACTGTCATGTATTGACATGGCATCCAGGAACTGGTGGAGTACCCTGGATGCTGATGCCTGTGAGATCCCCATGATATCCCCAGTTGGCCTTTGGAAGGTACCTGTGGCTAGTATTCTTAGGCCTTGGTATCCACTGGGATGGGTTCCCCTGTATTAGTTTGTGTGTCAGGTGTGGCCGGCACAGCTCAACAATTGCTGTAGGAGGTCCCTGTCCACCCTATAATGCTCCACTATCTCCAGCTCATGTAGCCCCTGGTAGGTTACCCTGGGTCTGTACACTCTTCTCCATCTCCCCACTGTGGGTTGGTCGATAGCGTTCTCATCCTCACCACCCTCATCCTCTTCCACATGTTAATGTATGATAGCTGCTGTAGCCCCTATCATTTTGTTGTTTTTGTTTGTTAAAATATCCCCACTTGTAT
Organism: Protopterus annectens; assembly: GCF_019279795.1. Lineage (NCBI taxonomy): Eukaryota > Metazoa > Chordata > Ceratodontiformes > Protopteridae > Protopterus > Protopterus annectens. The sequence goes on along the minus strand of NC_056729.1, from coordinate 583,506,247 downwards.
ACACCAGTGGAGTAGAGTATGTGGGAAAAACCAGAGGGAAAGGTGTTTGCATAGTTTATAGTAGTGTTCTGGACTGGGCTGCTGCCTGTATAATTGGCTGATTCTGATAACATTTCATCTGCCAGCTATGGTAGTTCCCCTTGATTACCTTCCCACTTCTGTTTTACCCTTCCCATTGCCTTCATGTTTGAGCCCAGGGATTCGCTGTGCAAACACATTGCTCAAATGTACACAGAGCTGCTATTTCCTGGTTTACTTTTTCTTTTTCCTTTAAAACCCAGTGTAAAGCACGCACACCTGCTTAGGCAATGTAAAGAGTGTTAGGCAGCCTCAGACACCCCCCCTTGCTTAGCTCTGCTAAGCTAAGAGCAAACCTGAGCCACAGGGCTCCAATCTGCTTACAGTATGCCTGACACACCCCTTATATGTCAGCTAACGCCTAGTCTTGAACCATGCTATTCCTGTACTTACACAGTTGGGTGCTGACTAGCATTGAGGGAAAATCTGGGATTCAGTATCATTCCCCTCATTTGCATAGTATTGCCTGCTAATGCATAGTTACAGGTCCCATTCTGAGCCTCCCCCCTTAGCAACCACTATTCACTGGCCATGTTGTCTTCTGCCTGCCATTGAGTATAATGGCAAAATAATGATTTTGGTTAGAATGCTTATTTCAGGATTTGTTTTATATTTTCGGACCGATCTCATTTGCGCGCCACTGCCCATACGCTTAAAAAGCCGACATTGGCTAAAAAAAAGTTATTTAACTGTTTTCCATGCCAATGGCCATTTATTTGGCCATTGGCATGGTTTCTACATAATATACACACTTTATTTGGAGCTGTCATAGCTCCGTTTCTTAGTTTGCAGAAATGTACTCGGTTACTAAACGAGTACATTTCTGCACACTACACTAGTCCTGCACGGCCGGCTCACAGCTTCCTGGATCAAAAATTCACCTCATTTGCATGTTTTTCACCTGCAAATAGGGTAATTTGCATATAGGAGCTGTATCTGTGCAGGAATCGTGCAGGAACACTAGTGCACATCCCTGCAGCTTGTTCCTGGATCGCATGGTGGCCATATTGCCTCCAGGAGCTCCTGCACTGTTCCTGCACACTGTGCAGGGCTTGCTGAATCTGGGGGTGTGTCTTCAGTAGCAGTGCAAAAAGGTAGTTACTAAGGTATATACGATGTTGGGGCATATTCTAAGGGAGGCTGATTCCATGTATAGAGATAATCATACCATTATATAAAACACTAATGACATAGATGGAACATTGCCTATAGGTTTCGACTTCCCAGAAAGAGAGAGAGAGTCAGATGGAATGAGATATTAACTCAATAATAAGTGTGTTGAATATAGTTACTAGAATGATAGAGGTCTGAAAGTATGAACGATGCAGAAAAAGACTTTTGGGGGAGAAAAACAGATACATTAACATATAGTAGTAAGGATTGGATATATGAAGGATTCCATTTGAGAAAGAAGGACAGAAGGTAGGTAAAAAAGGGTATAATCTTCAGAAAGAAGGTACTACACTTAGGCTGGTTATGGGAATGTGTTTTATTTCAGAAATGATGGTAGATAAGTGGAATGAACTTTCTGAGCTGATGGACAAGTGTAAAACAATTAAGGGTTTTAGGAAGTTGTGGGAAAGTGTTATTGGGAGAAAAGTGATGGTGGGAAGCTGTGAGGGTGTTACCTACTCAACTTGCAAAGTTAGACTGGTCAGGATCCAATCTACCAAATAAATTCAAAAGTCAGTGTTTGCTGCACCCCAAACTTACAAATACCAATCCCATAGTCACACAAACACAAAGAAGGGAGACATTTCCATAAACAAAGGAATCACTGCCAATCCACACTTAGAAACTGCACTGGCAGTGATTTCCTGTTGAAACATGGTGACTGATTAGTTCAGCATGGGGAGCTGGGACTCAGAAAATGGATCCTTGCATTGCAGATGTGTGACTCAATGAAATGTAGGGAAGCCAAAGGTGAGCATCTAGATGAAGAAACTGTCAGACTAGAACATCTCAGCACTACATGCATGTAATTGTGTGTATATCTATGTATGTAGGTATATATGAAGATGTGACACCCATGCATTGGCTCAGCAATCAAGGAGCCTCAATCCTCACCACTAATACCAGTGAGGGGCATCCATATAGGGAAAGGATAATAAATACACACACAGTAAAGTACAATTTCCCTTAAGAGCACACAGAGATCACAGTCAGTCTGGGGCTGGGTTCTCCTTTTCTCTCCAGGTCCTCAATAAGACTCCCCAATGGCACAGCTATAGGGTTCAGATCTCAGCCTAGTGGGAAAGCTAAAACCTCCAGCACCCTCTATGTCCAACCAGTGCTTCATGTCCTTGCCCAAGTAGCTGACACACACACACACACACACACACACACACACACACACACACACTTTGAGATAAGAGCTATATACAACCACACAGACACTCGTGGGGAAGGCTGGCGCAGGTTCTCCAGCTGTGCCCCTTTTACCCAGACTATACGGTAGTACCACTTGCCACCACCAACAAATATTTATCAGCTACTAAAAGACCCTTATGAAAGGGTGTCCAATTATGCTGTGCAATATTATTATCCAAATGGTAAGTGCAATTGAACAGTCAAGGCTTATTGGAAGTGGCTTTGTACAGTATCACTATATATATGCAATGTAATCTAGAACTTAAATTATTGCTACACAAAACAGCCACAGTTGAAAGATTTAAAAATATTTAATAAATAAAAAAAACACAAGACAATACTCCTTACTACACCGTGCTAGTCAAGAGTTCAGAGATCACAGATAAATACTTAAAATAATACAGTAGAAAAGTTCTGACATCAATACAGAAAAAAAAAACTAATTTAATCTTCCTAGGTCCTAGCTGTATGTAAGAGAAAACAGATCTAAAATAAACTTACATATAGATTAAGACAGTGTTGGTGATGTTGGACGTTCTCAAGACAAATGCTAAATGCCCTCATTCTTTCTGTCCTTAAATTGATACCACGGTACCACTGATTAATTTCAGATTACATCATTTCTTTCTGGTTACCAGGCTAACAGAAACTCAGGGGTTAATAGCCCTTTTGATCTTCCAGATGGTCAGGAAGCCAGAGCAATAAAAGAAATTAAACATGTAAATTCTAGCCATTAACTCTGGGCTCAAAACAATAGGAAGAATGCCTCCCTCTAGACATCTCGGCTCCGAATTTTAGATCAAAGAATTTCACAATGCTTGACATATCAGCTTTCTTACAGCAGAGTGCACTGTTGCTAAATTTTTTTTCAGTTCAATATCCAATACAGTCTTTTCATATTTAAGAGAACAAGCCTGTGGCTTATATTAATATTTACAAATGACAGAATTATCTACAAATTCTATCTAGCTAGTCTGGCAGCCTTCACCTATCCTCACACATCTCCTTCCCTCCCCAGAGAACTCAAGCTAGTTTTTCAAGAGTCCCTTGAGAAACGTTGCTTGAGAGGGTTAGGTCTATCTGAGTATACCTTACCCTGTATTGTGAGACCATCTGTGTCTGCATTGGCATTATCGCGGTGCTGTGCTGCACTGACATATCATTGCAACCCAAGAGACTCCCCATTGCTTAACTTGGCATTTTGCTGGGCTGGCTGGCTCTGTTAACCATTGGGGATTGTGATCTGTCACTATTGTTTTTTTTTTTTCCATATAGATAAGTAAGTTTTTGCAGTCGACACTATATGGCTAGAAATTCCTTTTTTCAACAGCTGCATAGCATTCCTGCTGGTGTTGGTGACTGAGACAAACCATTGGGTGCTCTTTCTCCTCTGAAGAAAAGAATCTACAGACAGCCCCACCCCCCACCCCATTTTAAGCATCCACCTACACAACAAATAACTGATAACTGAGCTAACACAGGGGGTCCTCCCAATGCTTACTTAAGCTCCTGGAATGCCTGCTCACATGCTGGGGTCCACACTACCTTATCTGGCCTGTTCTTCCTTGTCAGGTCTATGAGAGGAGCAGCTATGGTACTATAACTGGGGACGAACTTTCTGTAGTACCCTGCTGTCCCTAAGAATGCCCTCACCTGCTTTTTGGTAACAGATGCAGGCCATGCCTGAATGGCTTCTACTTTGGCAGGTTCTGGCCTGATCTTACCACTCCCCACTCTATGTCCCAGGTAGGAGACCTCTGCCATACCCACCTAACATTTGCTGGGCTTAATGGTCAACCCTGCCCTCTGTAGTCTGCCCAGCACCTCCCAGACATGTTGAAAGTTCTCTGGCCAGGAATGGTTGTAGATGGCAATATCATCTAGGTAAGCAAGGGCAAACCCTTCTGCTCCTGCTAGGATATGATCTACCAGCCTCTGGAAAGTTGTTGGGGCATTTCTAATCCCAAAGGGCATCTTTGTGAACTCATACAAGCCAAAAGGAGTCACAATGGCTGACCTCTCTCTAGCACTGGGAGTCAAGGGCACCTGTCAGTAACCCTTGGTAAGATCAATGGTTGTAAAATACTTTGCCCCATCCAGCTGCTCTAGGGCCTCATCTGTCCTAGGCATGGGGTAAGCATCTGATTATGTGTGACTATTTAATTTCCTGTAGTCCACACAGAACCTGGTACTGCCATCTTTCTTTGGCACCAGCACCACTGGGGAGGCCCAGGGACTGTTGGACTCTTGAATTACCCCTAGTTCCAATATTTCCTGTATCTCCTCCCTCAGAGTCTGTTTGACTCTCTCAGGCACCCTATAATGGGCCTGCCTAATAGGCCTTTGGGGTCCTGTATCCACCTGGTGCTGCACCAGATGGGTGCATCCTGGTTTCCCAGTGAACATGTCCCCAAACTCCTGTAACACTGCTCAGATTTCTCAAACCTGGGTAGGAGATAGCTGCTGGGACATTGCTACCCTTTCCACTGAGGTATCAGTCCGAGCCTCACTGAGGAGATCAATCACCAGATCTCCCTCAGACTCCTCCTGCAAATCTATTGCAAATACTCAGCACAAGGGCCTCCCTATCATGGTAAGGTTTCATCACATTAAAATGGTGCAGTTTGCACCCTGCCACTTGCCTAGCAGTTCCACCATGTAGTTACCATCACCTACCTTTCTTACTACCTTGTAGGGTCCCTCCCAACCTACTTGCAGCTTTTTATGTCTGACAGGAATGAGAACCATTACCTGCTGCCCTACAACATACTCTCTAGCTCGAGCATTGCTGTCATACAAGACCTTTTTCTGCTGCTGGGCTTCTGCCAGGTTTTCCTGGGCCAAGCTCATGAGTTCCCTGAGCCTAGTCCTGAGATTTAGGACATATGCCACAACAGACTCCATGTGAGATTCACACTCACCTTCCCACTCATCTCAAATTAAATCTAGAAGTCCCATCACCCTATGCCCATACAACAACTCAAAGGGTGAAAAACCTGCAGATTCCTCAGGAGCCTCTCTGTAAGCAAACAGATGTGGCAAATATTTGTCCCACTCCCTCTTAAACTGGTTTGCAAATGCCCGTAGCATGAACTTGATTGTAGAGTTTAACCTGTCAACAAGACCATTAGTCTGGGGATGGTAGGGGTGGTTCTCAGGTGCTTCACCCCACAGTACTTCCACAGACAAGCCAGCAGGTCTGACGTGAAATGTGCACCTCTGTCAGTCAGTATTTCTTTTGGGAAACCTACCCTGCCGAAAATCTCTAACAATGCATTTGCCACCTTTTCTGCCTCATTCTAGGGCAGAGCCACTGCCTCAGGGTATCTTGTAGCATAATCTACTACCACTAGGATATACATTTTCCCTGTGGAACTTGGGGTACTCAGAGGCCCCACAATATCCATAGCTAATCTTTGAAATGGCTCCTCAATCATAGGCAAAGGCATTGAAGGAACTCTCACCTTCTCTCCTGCCTTGCCTACCTTTTGGCACTGCCCACAGGTCCTGCTGTACCCTGTTACATCTCTGGAAATTCCAGGTAAGTAGAAGTTTTGTATAATACGTCTCTTTGTACATTTTATGTCCATATGACCTGCAAAAGGAATATCATGGGCTATGGCTAGAAGTGCCAGATGGTAGGCTCTAGGCACTACCAACTGCTGTACCCTCTCACCTTCTAGCCCTCCCTCAGGGATCCACTCTCTATACAGTAGCCCTTTGTCCCAGTATACAGATTCCCCCTTCCCTTGAGAATCAGGTCCCTCACTGGCTCACTACTTCAGGCATTGCAATGTAGGGTCTGAGAGCTGACCCTGTCTCAACTCTATCTTTGTAACCCTTCCCAGTTCCCTTTCCACAGGAAGTCTGGCATCCTCTGACAGTGGTGCCTCACTGTCAGCCTGGGTACTACTTCTCACCTCTACCTTTGCAGTCACTCTGTCCAAGGGAACATCAGTACCCACAAGTAGCTGTGACTCACCTTCAGTCTCACTGCTACAGTGTAGCTTCCTCCCTGAAGTAATCACCTTACCAGTCCTGGCTACAAGTATGCAGTCTGCCTAGGTCTCCCCCAGGCTACCAGATCCACATGCTTGTCTCCTAGCCTGACTATGTATAACTGCATAAGCACATGGTACTGCCTCATCCAAATACTTCCCTATCAGGACATCTGCAGGATGGTAGTTTGGTGCACTTGTTGTCTTGAGACAACCTACTATTGGAATTTTGTCTTCCCCACTTACTGCCTCCCTCACCTTTTGTTCCCCACCTTGCCTCCGTGGACATCTGTATGCCACATGGCCTCACTGGTTACATTCAAAACACTAAGCCTAGATCCTGGATGTGTACCTGGCCTAGTGGCTTCCCCTGCTACTGGAAGATTCTGTTGGGCCAGTCTGTGCTGCCCACCATGGGTTCCTTTAGACCGAAGAGCAGTACTGGGGGTCCCTTTCCTGTGCCAACTCATTTGAAGTAGCACATTGTCTATCAGCTAACCAGATCCTCATGTCCTCAGGCAAAGTGCCTAGGGCTTGTTCCCTCACAAAAAGTCTGCCAGCCCTTCAAACATGGTGACCTGACATCCACTCACCCAACTATGAAAATAAGTGCTCAGTTCAGTAACATATTCACACACACTTTTATCTGCCTTGTGTCTATGCTCATGAAACTTTTTCCTATACGTTTTGGGTGTTAACTTAAAAAATTCTAACAAGCAGTTATTAGTAGTATAATCAAAACATTCCTGATCAGAAATTTAAGACAACACAGTTACAGGTTTGCCATGGAGTAACGGGGTCAAGAACCATACCCAGAGCCTTTGGTCGACATCATACTGTTTACATACCCTCTCAAACATATGAATGAAACTATGAAAATTATCCCCCTCTGTAAACTGAGGAAGAAATTTACTGACCTTTTGTGCTTCTGGGGTCCAGTTACTCCCTTCTCCATTACCTCCATGACTCTAGCAAAGAGTCAGCATCTCCTTTCCATGCTGGCTCTGCTGCTCCTTTTCCACAGCTTCCAGACATAGCAGTTTCTCCTTCTCCTCAGCCTGCAAACATCACAGTTTCTCATTGTCCTAACTCTCTAGACGCCTCATTCTCTTTAGCTCCAGATGGATTTTTAAGTCTTCTGTAGAAAGGTTGAGCTGTCCATTCTCTGAGTGTGGTACATCTCCACTGCCAGTCTGATTGTCCTCCTGGTTGCTGTTTTCTGATGCAGCTGTGACCAAGGCTGCAATCAGGTCTGCCTTAGTCAGGTTTCCATGCACCATTCCCCTAGCCTGACACATCTCAGCCAGCTGGCTCCTTGTCAGCTTTCCGTACTCCTCTGCTGACATTCTGCCTGCTCTCCCTGATTAAGCTAACAAAAGAAATAAAACAATTATGATCTGAACTTTGAGTATTCATTGAGTGGCCAATTTAGAGTACAAAAACACCTTCAGTGATCACTGTACACAAGCTACAGGAATTGACTATCCACACCACTAAAAGCCAATTAGTATGTGCCAATCAATTAATATGTGGTGTGGATATCCCACCACTGCCAAACAATTAATATGTGTCACCCGTGCACTGATTCAGAAATCAAGAAGCCTCAATCCTCTCCACTAACACCAGTGAGGGGCATCCATATAGGAAAAAGATAATAAATACGCACACAGTAAAGTGCAATTTCCCTTAAGAGCACACAGAGATCACAGTCAGTCTGGGTCTGGTTTCTCCCTTTCTCTCCAGGTCCCCAATTAAGACTCCCCACTGGCACATCTATAGGGTCTAGATCTTAGCCTAGTGGACATGCTAAAACCTCCAGCACCCTCTCTGTTCAATCAATGCTTTGTGACCCTGCCCACATAGCTGACACACCCACACTTTGAGATAAGAGTTATATACAACTACACAGACACTCCTGGGGAAGGCTGGCACAGGTTATCCAGCTGTGCCCCTTTTACCCAGACTATATGGTAGTACCACTTGCCACCAACCACTAATATTTATCAGATACTAAAAGGCCCTTATGAAAGGGTGTCCAATTATACTGTGAAATATTATTATCCAAATGGTAAGTGCAACTGAGCAATCAAGGCTTATTTGAAGTGGGTTTGTACAGTATCACTATATATATGCAATGTACTCTAGATATTAAATTATCTCTACACAAAACAACTACAGTTGAATGGTTTAAAAATATTTAATAATAAAAACACAAAACAACACTCCTTATGACACAGTGCTAGTCAAGAGATGAGAGATCACAGAGACATACTAAAAATAATACAGTAAAAAAGTTCTGACATCAATGCAGAAAAATAGACTAATTTAATCTTCCTAGTTCCTAGCTATATCTAAGAGAAAACACAGTTCTAAAATAAACTTAGATATAGAGAAAGACAGTGCTGGTGATGTTGGATGTTTTCAAGACAAATGCTAAATGCCCTCATTCTTTATTTCCTTAAATTGATAACACAGTACCACTGATTCATTTCAGATTACATAATTTCTTTCTGGTTCCTAGGCTAACAGAAACTCAGAGGTTAATAGCACTTTTGATCTTGCAGCAGGTCAGGAAGCCAGAGCAATAAACAAAATTATACATGTAAATTCTAGCCATTAACTCTGGGCTCAAAACAATAGGCAGAATGCCTCCCTCTAGACATCTCGGCTCTGAGTTTTAGATCAAAGCATTTCACATTGCTTGACTTATCAGTTTTCTTATAGCAGAGTGCACTGTTGTTACATTTATTTTCAGTTCAACATCCAATACAGTCTTTTCACATTTAAGAGAACAAGCCTATGGCTTATATTAATTTTTACAACTGACAGAATTAGCTACAAATTCTATTTGCTAGGCTGGCAGCCTTCACCTATCTTCACAGAAGGTATAGTTTGTGAGTGTGTAAGGGACTGCCATGACAGTACATTTTATTTTACTTTATGGAGTATCTGGGGTGCCATTACACACATGCTCACAAAAAAGCTCTACAAAAAGTTTTAGTTTACTTCACTTTACTGCTTCTGCTTGCACCATGGTAGTTTATCTGGTAGCATGTGCTAACTGTGTTATTTTGCTTTTTGCCTTTTTATTTACTTTAAAGTGGGATTCTAAGTAAGGGGAGGAATATCTAGGGTGACTGGTGGTTAGTGGGTGACACCATTTTAAGCCAGTCCCCAAAAATATCTTTAAACACCTCACTTTATAAGAGGATTTATTTAATGTCACTTTACTGATTCTGCTTGCACTGACAATATTTATGTGATAAGAGGTGCTAATGGTATTATTTGGCTTTTTTCTTTTACTTTGTGACAGAGTACTTTACTTTTCTGCTTCTGCTTATGTAGATGTAGTTGTTTTTCTGATAGTATGTCCTAGCAGTGTTATTTGACATTCTGCCTTATTATTTTACTCTGTGGTAGAGTAGCAAGTAAGGCAGGGTGTCTAGTATGCTTGGTGATTAGTGGGTCACACAGGCAGCACATCTATCCTCCCAAAAAAACTATAAGCAGCTCACTCTCCAAGAGAATTTATTTTATTTCACTTTACTGCTCCTGTCTGCATCAAGTTAATTATCTATCTAGACTTCCAAGATGGCTGCACACTGAGTAATAGCTCTACCAGTGTGAAAACAGAAAATCAGAAAAGAGAGCCTGTGAATTTGTCATTTTGGGTAAATTTCAGTTACTACTTAGAAAGTGCAGTGCATGGATGCCAGCAAAAAAAAAAAAGGTCAAGAAGCTAAAAGAAAATCAACCACAAAAGGTAAGAAGAAAACATTGTCTGGGAAAAATCCCGCAACTGCTCAGCAAAAAGCAGCTCAAGCTCCAGCTCTGGTGCAAGACATGATTTTCGGTAATCTAGAGTAAAAAATAAGTCAAATGTACTCAGAGCTGATTAAAGTAAACCAAAGACTAAAGGAGTATATCAACTCAAATAATAAAATGATGAAAAAAAAAAGAAAAATGCTTTAAATAACTGTTCAGATGAGCTGATAAAACTGAAAAAATCAGAGGATGAAATGAAGAAAAATTTGGCTGAGTATGAGACTGCTCAAGAAAAATTTTGTTTCCAACAAAATGGCAGAATTAGAGGAAAACACACATAGGGAAAACATACCTTCTGCTGTACCAGAGAAACTGGAATAAACAAACTGTATTAATTTTATGAAAGCACAAATCAGCAGTTGGACTGGTATTACAGAGCAGGCATTGTTAATCGAAAGGGTACATTATATGTATGCTCCAAACCTGGCCATGAGAAAGTTGCCAAGACCTCTAAAGATACAATCCAACCAGCACAAAGAGCTGATTCTGGTAAAATTGTGGCAGAAGGACAAAGTACTAAATGTTGGAGACAGTAGAGTGTTTGAGGAAAATGATTACTCACTACACACCAGGCAGAAGAGGAGTAAATGTATTCCAGCAATCAGGAAATGATGAGAGACAAGTGTGAGATCCAAGCTGCTGTATCCCACTATCTTCAGAATATTTTTTCCTGGAGGTCCAAAGTCATTTTTTAATACAGAACATACTTAGGTTGGAAATTCAAGTTTGTCCAACAAAAATTAGTTATCAAACAGAAGGAGACTTTACTTCTTATTTTTTTGATAATAAAGCTCATAGAGAGACTATGACAGTGAAACCTTTCCCAATGTTCTCAAAGGAAATGTTTGAGAGACAGAGAAAAGCACAGAAGTTGACTAGAAGAACCAGGAATATGTTGGAAATGAACCAGAGACTGGAGTTGGGAGATGGTGATCAATGGGATGAAAATCAGCAACTTGGAAATTAATGAATGTATGTGGGATTACAAAGCATCAATCACATTTGTGAAATATGATGGAACATGAAATATGGAAATACTGGACATTTTTGTCTTTGATAAACTTGTAGAGGCCTCCAAAGCATATGCCCTACTTCATGTTATTAATGTTTAGCAGAACATTAAGGAGAGGGGAAGAGGAAGCAAAGAGGTAACTATAAGTAAAACATTTTTTTCTTCTTAATGGTATTTTTATAAAACATGACATGTACTGCATGTTATATAGTAAAGCATTTTCAGTTATTTTTGTCTGTTATAAGAATACTAAAGGAAAGAGGTGCCCTCCCCCCTTCTTCATCTTTCTTTCTTCTTATTTGGTTTTAAGAAATGTAGGCACTGCAATGTAAAAATATAAGAAATCTTGGATAAAAGCATATGAAAGATAGGCTGTAATCATAGGGTGCTGAGGTGAATAATGGGTTGTAAAAGTATACAGAGCATATTATAAGTAAAATTGATATGCTTTTTCTTACCGTTGCATAGCAGAGTTACTAGATTATGGCCATTTGCTTGATCTAATAACACATTTAAGTGGAAGCAACTAAATAAATGAACACTGAATGGAATTAAAAGTTTTCCTTTAGAAAATAAATGTTCACAGTGCAGCATGAGAAGCTTGGAGCTGAAGGCAACTGTGTATCTGGTTCTCATACTTTTATAGGTTCATAGGTTCATAGGTTTATACTAGGCTATTGTGGCTTACGCCACCCCTTATATGAAAAAATACTGTGCCCATTAGTTTGTTGTGCCTCTGTCCAGCAGTGACCCAGAGATGATTCCGGAAACATCTCCCATCCACAGGTCTAGATTTCTCTTGAACAGAGTCAGCGAGGTGCTCTGCCTCACATGGACCGGGATTTTATTCCACAGCATAGGGAGTCTCTGAGTGATAAATCTATCCCTCCAGCACGTCCTATTTATATCCGTGCTAAGGTTTAAGTCGCTTGCTCTAGTGGTTTTGGTGGATTTGGATTTTTGAGGTGGAGCATGTCCATTAATTCGGGTTGGACATGGCCTTGTATGTCAGGCCTGAGCAGACGGTATGCGACTGAATAGAGCTGGAGTTTCTTCAATCTGGCAGCATATGACAGATTTTGGAGTCCCTTTATCCTTTTGGTGAGGAACTTTTGGGGTCTCAATTGCTGCAGATGTCGGGTGAGATACATTGTGGGGCATTTCGATCATTGGTCTGATAAGTGAAGAGTACAGGGGAACAATGACCTCACTAGATCTGGATGTGAATCCTTCATGATCAGGTGGGCAATGTAGAAGGTCTTTCTAACCACTTTAGCAATGTGAGTGTCAAAAGAAAGGCCACTGTCAACCTGGGTCCCCAGGTCCCTGATAACCTCTTCTGTGCTTAGTGGATTGCCACCTATATGGTAGCTTGGGGTTACCTTGTTTTTCCCAAGGGTATGACTATACATTTTTGGCGTTTAACTTCAGGCCATGGCTCTGGCACCAGCTATCTGTTTCGGAGTCCCTTCTGAAGGATATCAGTGTCCGATGCACTTTCCACTATGGAGTTTGCAGTCATCTGCAAACTTTGTCAGCCAAAGTCCTCCCATGTTGGCCTGTACTTCTGAGAAGTAGATGCCAAACAATAGGGGCCAAGGACCGAGCCCTGTGGGACACCACTTGTGACCGGCTTGGAGTCTGACACAGCGCCAGCAACTCTAACCCTGTGGGTTCTGTCCTTAAGCCAGTTTGCAACCCATCTTGTGACATATGGGTTTACATTTAAGCTGGTAAGTTTTTCTACAATACCCGAGTGGGGTATTGTGCAAGGTCAAGGTAGGCTGTATGGACTGCCTTTCCTCATCAATGGCCTTGGTGACTATTTCAAGAAGTCGACCAAGTTCAAAAGGCATGATCTTCCCTTGACAAAGCCAAACTGGGTCGGGTCCAATGTCTGCAAGTCCCCTATATCTTTGTTTATGAGCTCCATTATGATCCTCTCCATAGCTTTGCAGACTAGACTTGTTAAGCTAATTACCAGGGTCACCTTTGTGGAGTGGGACCACAGTTGCCATCGCCACTCCTTGGGCACGTATCCTGTGGTAAGGCTGAGATTAAACAGCTGCCTTATGTGGGTTTAATTCCTCATTTAGCTCGTAGCACACAGCCGGGGACACCATCCGGTCCCATTGATGCTGTGTTTTTAGCTTTAGAGAGAGCAGCTTTCACCTGCGCATTTGAGATGTCCGGGAGGCTACACTCGGCTGGGATAGTTATCTCTCCTTTAGGGGAGAGGTTTGCACTGAACCTGTCTGCCAGTATGTTGGCAATGTCTGTGGGTTCAGTGATTTTGTATCATTTTGGACTAATTCTGAGCATATCTGTGAGTTTCCACCCAGGTTCCTAACATAGCTGAAAAAGGCCTTGTGATTGTCCTTTGAATCCATGGCAATTTTTCTCTCAAAATTGGCCTTAGTTGATTTTATGAGTGCTCGTAATTTTTACTAATAATGATCAGTGACTTCCCTTTTATGGATTTTGTTCTATCATGTAATAGCTTTCTCCTCTTATTGTAAAGTTTGTTAATGGCTGGGGTCCACCAGACTGGACGTTGCCCTTTGTGGAAAGAGTCTTGGTTTTATTTGGGATTGCCTGATCCATGCAGTCCTGGAGGTGTTCATAGAAGGCATTTGTAAGGGCTTCCGCAGCTTGGGTTGTGGTTTCCTCTGACTCAGGGGCCTTGAAGGATACCACACCAGTCTTGAGTAGTGTGAAGTTTGCTTTAGAGAAGTTCTTCACTATGGTCTTTTGTTTGGGGTGGGGCGGGATGTGGATTTCCAGTGAGATTAGTTTATGATCAGATCTCACCAATGAGGGATATACTTCGTGTGGAGCATTTTGTCCCCATGTTTGTGACAATGAGATCTAGTATATTTTCTCCTCGTGGGAACAGTGACTAGCTGTTCCATGGCATTTGAATTTATGAACTCCAGGAACCGTTGGGCTAGAAAGTTAGGGCTTGAGTAATGTTCCCAGTCTATATTCGGGTAGTTGAAGTCACCCAATATGATGGTGTTTGGAGATACATTTATACCCTCCAGTGTCTTCAGGAAGGCTGTGTGGGGTTCCTGAGTTTGAGAGGGTAGCCTGTAGCATGCTACAATTTGTAGAGCAGTTTTGCCTATTGTTAGTTGCACCTGGATGGTTTCCAAAGCTTCATGCGTTGCCACCAACCTGGAGGTGTGAGTATCCTTTATGAATATGGATACACCTCCTTTTGTGGAGTGGTCCGGGTTTTGGGGCGGAACGCATGATATGAGGTAAAACCTAATAGTGCCGGGTGCTCTCAGGAGCCTTGAACCAGGTTTCAGTTACAGCACAGACATCGATGTTCTCCATACTGAGAAGGGCCTCGCATTTTGAGATTTAGACTTCTGGCATTGAGCAGCATTACCCTCAATTTCTTCCCATTTTTGTTTCTAGGGTGGTAGGTTTAGAATTTGAGCCTTGCCTAAAAGGCACTATGGGGGTGGCAAGAGCCTTAGCCAATATCCGGAATCCCAGGGTGACAGGTGCAAGCCGTGGCTTGTCAAGCATGTCATCCCAGGCAGACAGACACTGGATCCCCTTTGAATGACACCAGACATTAAGCCAATTGTTAAAGCTGATCATCTTGTCTCTATATTGTGGCATCATTCTTGGTGAAGGAAGGATACTGCTCAGGGTTAGGGTCATACCTGCCTGGGCTACATAATCAGAGAGCTCCTCTATGTCTCTTTTCATGCAGTCCAGGTTCACACCAGCATGGACAATGACTGTGTCATATTTGTACTTGCTGTGGAGTGACAGTGCTTGTGTTATGTGGCGGATTCTACTGTGACCCTCTCCTTGTTCAGCCTGGTGAGTGGGACGTCAGTGTGTCTGACTATGGAGTCACCTATGACAAGTATGTTTGGTGTTGTATTTGGCCTTAAGGGCTGTGACTGCTTTGCACACTGCTTTTGTGGTTTATGTGTTGCTTTTGGGGTGTCTTGAGGTAGCA
The DNA here is from genome assembly GCF_019279795.1 of Protopterus annectens. Lineage (NCBI taxonomy): Eukaryota > Metazoa > Chordata > Ceratodontiformes > Protopteridae > Protopterus > Protopterus annectens. The sequence goes on along the minus strand of NC_056729.1, from coordinate 583,490,979 downwards.
GTTGTTTGGGTGTCTGCTTTGGAGGCCTCTGCTGTTTAGGTAAATTTTTACTCAGAGCCTCCAGTATGTCTTTGTGTGTTTATGTGTTTGATTCAGTGGAGTGGTAGCATTATGTGAGGCTGGTTTTGTGGTGTGTGTAGTTGCCTTCTCCTCCTGTCTGGTCTTGCCAGTCCTGAGTTGAGAGAGCTCAGCCTCCAGTTTGGCTAAATAGCTGCATCTCTCAAGTATTTGTGTTATGTGGGAGGAGGAGAGGGTTGTCTGTGTACATGAGGCAGTTATAACATTGCCTCAAGATTCCCAGATTCACCAGCTGGACCGGAGGAGATTGACAACTGACCTTTGGACATGCTAGAATAATATTGGGAAATCCTTAATTGAAAACAAGGGCCAGTGGGGAGTGAGGGTGTAGTGCTTTTAATTTTAGTGCTGACTTATATAATTGCTTTAGTGAGCAAGTGCCAGGTAACTTGAGTGCAATGTGATACAAGTAACTAAATGCAAAACGACAAACAGTAACTTTCTTTCAAGTGAAACAAGGAAATAAGTACAGTAAGCAATGCAGATATCACTAGTGATCCACAGAAGCTGAGAAGTTGCGTATTAGGTGAATTAGCTTCCAGGAAATAACAAGCAAACAAACAACAAGTATATAAACAAAGCTAGATTCAGTAGGCCTGGATCTAGTCTATGATAGAGCAAACAAGGTGAACCAATTTCAGTAAGATACAGTTCAAATATTCAGGCACTATAAACCTTTAACCAGAAAATTCCCAGCTCAGAAGGGCAGAGTCCAGCCTCTTCTCCCACAAGAGTGCAGTCCACGAACCTTCTTAATGTAAAATAACTGGCCTGAAGCCCAAGTGCCTAAACCAGAACTAATACACTTGGACACTGGGCTCTCAATCAGCAGTTCCCAACTTAGAAGGATGAAAGCTGCCTGTCCTGCCACCACAGTGCTTGCCACAAACCTTCCTAATGTAAAACAACTGGTCTGAAGCCCAAGTGCTTAATCCAAAAGACTTGAATGATAGCTACACTTTAATCAAGTTACAACCAAGCAGTAATAAATACCATTGAATACTTTAGAGAATGTCTGGATTAGTGCTCAAGTTACACAAACAAAGCTAGATCCAGCAGGCCCGAATCCAGTCTATGCCACAGCAAACAAGGCGCACCAACTTCAGTAAGAAACAGTTCAGATATGCATGCACTATAAGCCTTTAACCAGAAATTCCCAGCTCAGAAGGGCACAAGCTGATATAAGAGGCAGTAAGACAGAATACTTTTTCAATGGCTAAAACATAATGTTTTCTAAAACATTTTAAGTTGTTTTCTACATCTGGGAGAGGAATAAAGATAAGATCAAAACAGGTAGCACTTAGTTTAAGTAGAAGTGCAGGCTATGCCATACATCTCAGCATGTATAACTTCATTATAGGTTCTTAAAGCCTGTGAGTGTAGGTGCAGTCTAGGACAATTGTTCCTATTAGGAGGGTTAAACATTATTATTTGAAGATGTACATAGTTTTGTATGCTTGTATTAAGTTAATAGGTTATGGAGTGTTCTGTTTTTTTTTTTTTTTTGAAGTTTTTATTAAATCAAAATATCTTGAAAGAGGTGAAATAGGTTCAAATGGATATGATAGGAAACATATGTAGAAAAGATCACCTGCCAAACATTAGTGTATGGATGTAACACAAAAGCTGAAACTAGACTTTTTTTAAAGCTGTTATACACAAGAAGTAGGAATAATAACTTCTTGCCATAATGGTAGCACTTTCCATATTATCTTTTAACATGAATGGTCTCACATGTATGTACAAAAATAAAGAGTAGTGAACTATATTAAGAAGTGTGGAGTGCAAATAGCTTTGCTACAAGAGACACATTTGGAAAAAAATGAGCATGTGAATGGTTGTTCAGAAGAATATATGGGTCAAAGGAAAAGGGGGAGTACTTATATTAATTGCTAGAGGAGCTTCAATAATGATAGAAGAGGGCAAAAATATAAGAATGGTAGATATGCAGTAAGGGACTACTAGCAAAGGATGAGGATTACACTGACATGTATTTATATTCCACCTAAGACTACTATAATGGAGCTTAAGAAAATTCAGTGAGAAATAATCAGCAGGGAATATTACATAGAGGTGGAGACTGGAATTTGATTTGCAACAGTGGGGATGTTTCTCGGGGCCTGGAAGGGAATATATATCAAAAGATGGTAGAGTTTTGAAGAAAGTTATGAAAATATTTGGTATGGAAGATGTGAGATGTGAATTCAGTAGTAGGAGCTCACAGAGAAGTTACACATTATTCTGCAATGTGCAAAAACTGTGCTAGGCTAGACAGACATTATATTTCATAGGAACATGTGGATTTAATTGAAGGTTTACTTCAGATCACACACCAATAATAACTAAAATAAAAATGCAGGGTAAGGAAACAAAAATGAGACACACTGGTGCTTTCCACCTATCTGTTAAACAGGGAGGAATTTAAAGAATGGATAGTGGAAATTATTAATTTCTTCAGAAAATATAGCTAGGGAGTGGGATAAAATGAAAGCTGAGTTTAAAAATAGGTTAAAAATAAAAGAAAAAGAGATATGGTTATGAAATAACAATAATTATTTAGAGGGACTGCCAAAGGTTAAAGTATTGCAGAATAGGGAGAATCTCACAGAACAAGAAGACGCACAACTGCAGAGTGCTAAAGAGATAACATATGAGTTTAGAAAGATTGTTGTTAAGTAACTGTTTTTTTTTTCATAATAACTTCTGGGTACTAAAGCTTTCAGCATAATGGATCAGGCAACAGAAAGTAGAAAGGGTTGTTGCCAAGCCTATAACAAGCCTATATAGGAAGCCTATATAGCAATATATATATATATATATATATATATATATATATATATATATATATATATATATATATATATATATATATATATATGTATGTATGTTATATTTTCCTATATAACAAGGAAAATAATCAGAGAGCCTGTATAGGCATTAGAAATATTTTGGTCATTTTATGAAAATCTGTGTAAAGCAGAAAAATTTTAAAATCAAGAAATATCACAAATAGATATGTTTACAGAAGACTTAAATATGCAAAGGTTAGACATAGATGAGGCTCAGTTATTAACAGTTACGATGGAAGGAGATGAGATAAAATGATGATGTATAATCAATCGGGTCTATATTAGATTGTCAAAGTTCTACAACTTCGAATCACTAAACATTGAGCACTAGTGATAGAAGTTGCAGAACTTGAAGAATCAAAAAAACAAAACAAAAGGAAATAAAAGTAAACTGGTTTAAGCAGGGGGGCAAGCCCCCTTGCACCCCCCCACACCCCCACTACTTAAATATACGTACTCTGAGATTGTGCTACAGCATAGCAAAGGGAAATCTTCCCTTTCCGCACCATACTCCATTAAAGTGTGATCTCGGAGTTGGTATATTTAAGTAGCGGGGGGATGTGGGGGGTGCAGGCGGGCTTGCCCTCTGCTTAAAGCAGTTCCTTTTGTTTTTTTTTTTCTTTTTTTTATCAGATATTCGAAGTTTCAGAACTTCGATCATATGGGTTCCACCATATGGTATTCGAAGTTCTGAAAGTTCGGTTATCTGATATAGACCCTAATCAATCTACAGGAAAGTCCCCAGAAATACATGGTATTCCTGTGGAAGTTTGAAAGCTAAGAGAGAAGAAGTGATAAGGATCTGGAAGGTTTTGTTTAACGCTATTTTAAAAGGAGGAGAAGCACTAACATCCTGGAAAAAAAGCTGTGCTGGTTACAATATCTAAAGATGGAAAATACCCATCAGATTCAGCTTCATATAGGTCCATTTTGGTTCTAAACCATAATTATAATGTGCATGTCTATAATGGCTTAAAGAATGGCAAGAATGATTCCAAAATTGATAAATTTGGATCACTGAGGTTTTGTGGAGGGGAGGCAAAAATTTGACAACATTAATAGAAAAATGATGATCCAGAGTAAAGTAGAAAATAGGAAAGTACCACTTTTGTTGGTGGGTCTTGATACAGAGAAAGCATTCGACTGAGTAAGCTGAGATTTTATGAGTAGGGCAATGAAAACATTTGCATTCTTTATACAATAATAAGGTTAATTAGGAGGATATATGAGGGATTGGAGGCAAAATTTAAAGTGGGGGTTCTTCTCCGATAAGTTCTGTTTGAACAGAGGAACCTGGCAGAGGTGTCCTCTTTTACCTTTGTTATCTGCATTATATTTAGAACCATTGACAAAAAAATAAGGGACTCAGAAATTCAAGGTTACAATTGGTATGGTAATCAGGAAGAGTTGCCTTTATTTGCAGATGATATTATTTTGTTCATGATAAAACCAGAAAAGGACATTTCAGTATTGTGGAATATTCTGAGACAGTTCCAGGTCTTTTTGGGGTACAAAATTATTGAAGATAAAACAATGGCAATTGCTGTAAACTGCATAGCCACACAACAATTGGTTCAGCAATGCCCACATTTATGGGGACACGATAAAATGAAGTATTTAGGAGTATAGGCTAAAAATGATTCTGTTATGGCAACTAAGGTTATATGGGAAGAGAATAAACCAAAGATAATGCAAAACAGAGAAAATGGAAGCTCTGTTTTATGGATATAGATAGCAAGATACAATCAGTGAAAATGTTTTAGTCCCTTTAATTTTATATGTGTTTCAGGCATATTTTATCAATCAGAGGATTTGTGGATAGCAATTAATAAAGAGTTGAATGGTTTTATCTGGGAGGAAAAGAGGGCAAGACTCAAGTCGGTTAAGTTGATCCTTCCAATAGAACATGATGGTTTGGGATTACCTGTTTTGAAGGCGGTGTTCCAGAGCTACGTAGTTAAGGCTCCAGTAAGGCTATAATTCAAAGTTAAACGAGATGTTGATGAAATGGGGGAAGCTCAAGAAATAAGGAGAGAATGGGGTTTTGGATGCAGATCCTTAAACAGAATAACAATAACTATATATAATATGATATATAAAGTAGCAGAAAGTATTCTAAGAACTATGCCAACATGGGAAAGGAGAAAGGACAGCCTGCCAATTGGGATGACTGCAGTTAAGGGAACAGAGGATAGGCAAGAGGGGGCTGACATTTAATGGAGAAAACTGGCAAAGGTACCAAGGTATTGGGAGCAAAAAATTAGAGAAGGAAAGGTAATAGAATGGGAAGAAACCAAGAATACATGTGGACTGCAGGCTATAGATTGCCTTTCCCTAGCCAGGATTGATATCAAGTATAGGCAAGAAGAAAGGAGTAGAGAGATCCTAAGTGAAAGAACAGCACTGGTAGAGTTTTTCGTAGAATCTAGAACAGAGGGTGCTGTTAAAAAGGAATAGTTAGTACAGCATGTAAAATACTGCATAACTATAGAAATCAATCAGAGTATGTTAGAAGGGATTGGGAAGAGAGATTGGATAAGCAGTTAAAAGAAACAATGGCAGGATTTATGCATGACTCCCAAATATGAAACAAAGATCTAAAAGAGTTAGGATTTTTGCTCGAAAGTGTTTGCATAAGTATATTTGTACCCTAAGCAGACTCAAAAGAATTTTTTCTCAGCTAGATTGCAAATGTTGGAGGTGTAATGGGGAAGAAGGAAATAACTGTGAATATATTTTGGGAGTGTAATGAGTTGGCAGATTTTAAAAATTCCCTGCGGACTCAAAATTACTAGGTGAACAAATTGGTGCAACTAAGGAAATTATTTATTTATTTATTTTGAGCTGTAATTGGAATTGCATAGATATAGTAAGGCCTTGCTGAGTTTAATACTGGTGGCTGCTAGAAAACGGAAATCAAAGTCTAAACCAACAGTACTAGAAGTAGAAATATAGTAACAAAGATAAAAAAGGGGAAGTGGGGTCTCTAGAAAAGGACTGGAGCAAATTACATAGAAAAAATGGGGATTGTGGGAACATTACATGCAGAATAATGTTTTAGAGGAAGAATTAGGTTTAAGGGAAGTCAGGAACTGAATGAACTGTGTAATGTTCTGTGTAGAAGATTATACATAATGTATAATGTTTGCAACTGAAAATGTCAATATGTTTTTTTTTCATTTATATAAATGTATAATTGTCTATGTAATAAGTGATAATTCAATAAAGATATTTCTCATTTTAAAAAAGGTAATTATTTACTTGGTAGTAGGTGCTATCAGTATTATTTAGCTTTCCTTTTTTTTTTTTTTTTTACTTTGAAATCGAATAGGAAATAATGTAAGGCATGTCTAGGGCACCTGGTGTTTAGTGGATGACACAGTCTGAGCCCTCCATCCCAAAATGGCTCTGAGCAGCTCACCCTGCAAGTGGTTGCATGATTGCTTGCAAAACAAAGGTGCATATAACATGTCTTTGCACATGTTAGTGTGAGATGTGAGGGTTAGGACAAGAAATACCACATATGATTAATCAGAACTTGATTGTAGAGTGATATAAGAACAACTGGAAGCTAATTATTAAAATATATTGTGTACTGCATCAGGGCTTTTGTTTAAATTATTTTAATATGTATTCAAATATTGCTGTGATGTTTTTAAGGGGTGTGATGTTTTTGTTATAACATAAACAACTTCATTACTTTTCTTATATAACATATTAAGTACAATATTTAAAGAGTGAGGGGTTTATATTTCTTTAATTGTCTTTATTTTTGTCAGTTATATAAAATATATTCAGTAAGTATGGATTGCAGCATTTGATTTACTATCGCAATAATTTTTTGGCTCATGTTTAACATGCAAAAATTACTTTAAACAGATGAGAGCGACATTGAATCTATATGTGAATATTGCAGTAAAATCCAAGCACTATGGACTACAATTAAAATAAAATTGGTTAACTTTCTTGACACTTGTTTCTATCTATAATGAAGACATTTATTACTATTTATGGGTGTGTTAGTGAATTTATTTCTCTAAATGATTTTAATAAATGTTTGCAATCTGAGGAAATTCCTAGTTTGAAGTCTTTAGTGGATAGAGATAAAAAAAATTATTGATTCTGATAAAAACCATGAAAACTAGTATGTTGTTCAAATGTCAATGCTATTTGGTAGTGGTTATCAGTTAAGGAGTATTATGAAAAGATCAGATAAGTGTATTGTTCCCAGTAAAGGTTCAGTGCACAATGTTTTCATGAATGCAATATATTTCTCACAGGCAATATAAGAAAACAAACTATATACAATGAAAAATTGATGTTAAAGGACTCTCATCTAGTGTCACAGTTCAAGCCACTAATGTGCAGGAACAGTGCAGGAGCTCCAGGAGGCAATATGTCCACCGTGCGATCCAGGAATAAGCTGCAGGGACGTGCACAAGCACTCCTGCACTATTCCTGCATGGACGCAGCTCCTGTATGAAAATTGCCCCATTTGCAAGTGAAAACCATGCAAATGAGGTAAATTTACAATCCAGGAAGCTGGCAGCTGGCCGTGCAGGACTAGTGTAATCTGCAGAAATGTACTCGGTTAGTAACCAAGTACATTTCTGCAAACTACAAAATTGAGCCATGACAGCTCCAGATAAAGGGTGTATATAATGTGTAAAGCATGCCAATGGTCAAATGTATGGCCATTGGCATGGAAAACAGTTTAAAAAAACAAAACAAAAACTATTATTTTATTTTAGCCGATTTCGGCTGTTTAAGCATAGGGCAGCAGCGCACAAATGGGATTGGGCCGAAAATATAAAAAATAACTTGAAATAAGTATTCTAACCAAAATCACTATTTTGTCATTATACTCAATGGCAGGCAGAAGACAACATGGACAGTGAATAGTGATTGCTAAGGAGGGAGGCTCAGTGTGGGACCTGTAACTATGCATTAGCAGGCAATCCTATGCAAATGAGGGGAATGATACTGAATCGCAGATTTCCGCTCAATGCTAGTCAGCACCCAACAGTGTAAGTGCAGGAATAGCTTGGTTTAAGCCTAAGAGTTAGCTGACATCATAGGGGTGTGTGTCAGGCATACTGTAAGTGGATTGGAGCCCTGTGGCTCGGGTTTTCCCTTAGTTTAGCATAGCTAAGCAAGGAGGTGTGTCTGAGGACGTCTAGCACTCTTTACATTGCCCAAGCGGGTGTGTGCGCCACTCACCGGGTTTTAAAGGAAAAAAAAGTAAACCAGGAAATAGCCGCTCTGTGCACATTTGAGCACTGCGTTTGTGCAGCACGCCCCCGGGCTTAAACAAGAAGGCAATGGGAAGGGGAAACAGCAGTAGGAAGGTAATCAAGGAGAAATAGCATAGCTGGCAGGTGAAATGTATCAAAATCAGTCAATTACACAGGCAGCAGCCAAGCTCAGGCCAGAACACTACTATAAACTATGTAAACACCTTTCCCTCTGGTTTTTCCCCACATACTCTACACCACCAGTGTATACAAGCGGGGAAGTTTTAACAAACAAAAACAACAAAATGATAGGTGCTGCAGCAGCTATCAACATGTGGAAGAGGCTGAGGATGGTGAGGATGAGAATGCTGTCTACCAACCCACAGAGAGGAGAAAGAGAAGAGTGTACAGACCCAGGGTAACCTACCAAGGGCTACATGAGCTGGAGATAGTGGAGCAGTATATGGTGGACAGGGACCTTCTACAGCAAATTGATGAGCTGTGCCGGCCATGCCTGACACACAGAACTAACAGAGGGGAACCACCCCAGTGGATACCAAGGTATGTGTAGGCCTAAGAATACTAGCCACAGGTGCCTTTCAAAGGCCAACTAGTGATATCATGGGGATCTCACAGGCATCAGCATCCAGGGTACTCCACCAGTTCCTGGATGCCATGTCAGCACATGCCAGTGAGTACATATATTTCCCCAACACCCGTGAGGCATTGGCCAGCAATATGTGTCTCTTATAGCAGACTACCCTGAGGTAGTGGGTGCTATAGACTGCATGCACATATGCATCGAAGCACCACCTGGTGAGCGGAGTAGGGTCTACATCAACCGCAAGGGCTTCCCCTCCATCAACTGCCAGGTCATGTGCATTGCCCAGGGCATTATAATGAATGTGTGTGCTGGCTGCCGTGGAAGCTATAATGATTCCCACATCTGGCATCTGACACAGCTTTACTAGAGATTTGCCAATGGGGACATCCCTTACGGTCAACTAGTGGGGGATGCTAATTACGCACTGGAGCCGTGGCTGATGACACCCATCAGAAATGCAAACACACCCGAACAAGAATGCCATAATGAGGTACATGCACAGACCAGAATTATAATAGAGCATGTGTTTGGGATGCTCAAGTTATGGTTCCGGTGCCTGGACACATCCAGTGGAGCCTTGCAGTACTTACCAGCTACATGTACTCAAATAGTCATCGTATGTGCCATGCTACACAATATGATCCTGTGGAAACAGCTACAGCAGGAGCAGTATGGGGCTGGGCCATACAGCCCCCTACCATTGCCAAGGTCTGCACAGGCACAGAGTGACTCAGAAGAGGAACAACCTGAGCCTGACCCAGAAGGCAGAAGGAGGCATGCCCAGTATGCACTGGCCTTGGAAAAGAGGCAACACATAGCACATACACTGACACAGTAGGGACCCAGTGAATGACACCTCTCTCTGACTTGCACATACAGTAAAAGGGATGCTAAACATGACACTACCTGTGCTCAACCATGTGCTCAACCGTGTATAGGAAGTGTACTATGTACATCCAACATAGGCAGCTGTCCAGCACCATCCTCAATACTGGCACAGCCACAAGGTAAGTCACTCTTCTTACCAATTGTCAAATGGAGTAGTATGTGTTGTTACTTGTATCTACGGTATGGATGTGAGCCTGAAAAGGAATCAGGTGGTTGAATGGGATGCCAGCATATAGTAAACACCTATCATGGCAGCATGAGATCTGTAATAAATACTGGTGTCACCATAGTAGCCAGTACTACACATGGTGACAAAACCCACTGCAGGAAATGTGCTGGGCCACATGTGTGTCCATATGACACACACATGCCACTCAGGGAGGCTCACATACCCAACATCAGTCTCAGCCAGCAGGACAGGTGTAGACAAACACAAACAAAGGCTGTGCTATGGCCTCTGAAAGATGGCTATGGGTACCCCTCCAGTCATACACAGACAGACTACATCAGGTCAGGCAGTGGAATGTTAGTTCTGAAGGGTAAGAAGTCAGAAACTGATATGTAGGTCAATCAAACCTAAGACCTGTAGTACACTGATATGTCTTTAGTCAGCATGATAAGTTAGTATACAGAATGAAATGTAGTGCATGACATACTAGTACAGATATAGCAAATGTATACAAGTGTCAGGTGTGCTCCCTCAATCCTATGTAGAAATGTAGTAAAAGTCAGGTGCGCCCACCAGTCCTATGTAGAAATGTAGTAACAGTCTGGTGTGCCCCCCCCAATCTGATGTAGACACGTAGTAACAGTCAGGTGTGCCCCCCAAATCCTATGCAGAAATGTAGTAACAGTCAGGTGTGCCCCCATGCCTATGTAGACAGGTAGTAACAGTCATGTGTGCCCCCAATCCTATGTAGAAATGTAGCAAAAGTCAGGTGTGCCCCTCAATCCGATGTAAACACGTATTAACAGTCAGGTGCGTCCCTCCCAGTCCTATGTAGAAATGTAGTAACAGTCTGGTGTGCCCCCCCAATCTGATGTAGACATATAGTAACAGTCTGGTGTGCCCCCCCCAATATGACGTAGACACATAGTAACAGTCAGGTGTATCCCCCAATCCTATGCAGAAATGTAGTAACATGTATGTGTAGATATAATACCAGTAGAGCACAGATTACTTGAGGTGGCTAAGGTAGCAGGATAGATTGTAGCATTTGTTCAATATGCAGGTATGCGTCTGTTAGGTTTGTGTGTGTTTCATACTGTGTGAGAGTGGTCAGTATGTATGCATGGTGAGGTTTGTCCTGGTGGCCATTGCCCACTACTGCCGATGACAGGGCCAAGTCCTCACAACTGCTGTGCCAAACACTATGCTCCCCAGTATAACACATTCTAGCAGTAAGCCATTGTAAATGTATGGAGGTAATATGTGTCACCATCTGAAAGATGGACATGGCATGACTGTTGGGCCAGATGTACAAGCAGTACACAGGGGAAAGTACCCCAGACAGACAGTGTATAATGTGTAACTGTTAAATGGACACACCCTTAGAAGTGTACATACAGGTTTGCAGCACAATATTTGGGCTTGTAGTAGGGAATACCAATGTCATCTGGCCAAACACTTGCAGACCACAAAGGTCATAGGAATGATGTATTGAGAAACAGATGATGTCCTTGCACAAGCCAGCATAAGTGGAATGCCCCATGCATATCTGTGAGTCAGATACAAGTAGTGTCCATAGCACATATGCACCCAGATCACCCACAGGTACCTCTCTGGTCTTATCTCTGCTGTTGGGAATGGGTACAATATGACCCCCACCTGTGTATGGCAATAGTGAAAGAATGCAGCATGCAGTGCAGGTGTCCCATGCAGGTGTGTCCCTAGCTGTAAGGAGCACCCTGCTGGCATCCACACCACTTGATCAATACTGACAGAAAGTATTGGCATGAACACCTAGCACACCTACCCTGCCACCCCAGGGGGATATACTGTATTGCAGTCTGGGACTGTAGGACTGACAGAATGCAATGGCCTGCTACAGCTGGCCTGCATCACTATCAAATGGCCTACAGTCCTCTGCCAAAGGCCTGTGTCTCATCCGTACTGCCAATGTATGTTATGTCATGGACTCCCAAATAACAACATAACAAAGTTCACAGTACCCATATGCAAGGCCATGTGAACAAACCACAGAAGCATGTCCACCATGTCCCACTGCATGAACTGTTGACCAACACCAATACACTGCTGTGATGAGTTGATAACTATAGGGAAAGTATCAGAGAATGTTTACATAATGTATGGAAGAGGATAGAATAATAGAGGGGGTGGGTGGGACCATGGGCAGCATGGAATGTGCGAAGTCCGAGACACAGCTGTGTGCACATACTATCCCTGGCTGCAAACACAAGAATGCCTGGCTAGAAACCTGCTCTTAAACCACAATAGGGGTAATGTCCTGATGTACGACCCCTGCTTCTGGGTAACCTGTGTGAATCTGTACAGCTGTGAGGTATTTCCACAGCAAGATAAAGCCATACTTTCACGTCGATGGATGTACAAGTATGGGATCCTCTGCCACCACTGTACCAAGGTGCTAAACCAGTTGCACAGACCCAGCAGCAAGTGTCTACAACTTCTCCTCCAGAATGGCATTAGTTTGCAGGAATATGTAGGCATTTGACCTCAATACTGGACACAGCTGCATTCACCCTATGTTCTGCAGGACATCACTGCGAGCAAAAATGTCTACCTGACAGTACTTGATAACATAAAACATCACAGTGTATAACAGTACACATGTCTGAATATCTCTGCTAACACCAGGACCATGTAGAAGATGCAGCACAGACACAATTACCTACAGAACCCACTATCCCTTGCCCAGTTTGACTCCATTTTGTCAACTGATCTACATATGTTCTGCAGAAACAGTTTGCTAGCTGTAGGTGTAGAACACAAAAGTCTACACTGGAATAGACTCTACCTGGAATGGATCCACACATTCAATACAGAAGGGCATACTGGGCATGCTCTCACACTTAGAGAAATGAAGGCAATGTCAGATAACAAAATACTGAAAGGTCATACTGGGCATGCTCACACACTTAAAGAAATGAAGCCCATGTCTGGCAACAATAGTGGACCATACATATCTGACAGTTGCAGATGTTAGCGCATACACTCCTCAGTATGCACCAGTCATGCTTTGCACACACATTGGATAGGAATACAGACATATATCCTAGGGCAACACACTATAATATGCCAAAAGTACACATACATAGATGTGTTGAAGACAATGACAGTGACAAAGAGCCTTCCATCATGAGGCCTGTCCCACCCAGCACACATCCAAATGGCTACAACCACGTGATATGTAAATGTCATTCACCATAGACATTTGCCTCTAGAATCCCTCAGCATTATAGACTCTGTGGTGCTAGTGCTAACTGTGTAACATGACTGTACAAGGCAGTAATCATCTAGCAGTTGCATACACATACCTGTGGAATATAAACCTGTGTGTGCCTGAGTGTGGCGTGTCTACCTCTAGATTAATGGATTATGGCCCATGCACACACACTGGCCTCCCCATTGCCCTACTATGGCAAGCCTGCTGATGTCAGTCACTTTGAAATACACCTTTGGGGAAGAGCTAAACTGGTAATCTCTATGGTGCGTCCTATAACTGCGTAATGCTACAGTGTGATAAACTAGTGAGGCAGGAGTTCTAATCCCAGATGTGATGTCTGTGTAGGGATCTGTGGTTTTTAGGCTAGTCACACTCACTACAATTCAAATGCCCTACTTTGGCAAGCCTGCTGATGTCATTCACTTTGAAATACACCTTTGGGGAAAGAATAGCCCAGTAATCTATGTGGTGCATCCTATAACTGCGTAATGCTGTAGTGTGATAAACTAGTTAGGTAGGAGTTCTAATCCCAGACATGGCAACTGTGTGTGTGTGTGTGTGTGTGTGTGTGTGTGTGTGTGTGTGTGTGTGTGTGCGTACCTGTGTTTGTCTGTGTAGGGAGCAATGCTTTTTAGGCTAGTTGCACTTACTACAATTTCAAATGCCCTACTTTGGCATGCCTGCTGATGTCATTCACCTTGAAATATACCTTTGGGGAAGATGTAGCCTAGTAATCTCTGTAGTACGTCCTAGAACAGCATAATGCTGTTGTGTGATATAACAGTTTGGTAGGGGTTCTTTTCCCAGACATGGCAAGTGTGGATGTGTGTCTGGTTGTCTGTGGAACAGCTGTGGTAACATTCCCATAGCCAATTGCATGGAAACACACTCCAATATTTAGGAACATCATGTGGGTGTTGGGCCCTTTCATTCACTGTGAGCAAGACCTCAATTTGGTGTTTGGCAAACAGCATCATAGATGGTATTGGGATTTACTGGTAACAGCATACACTGTGGAAACAGGCTAACAGACAGGAGGAGGATGTGCCAGACATGACTACAGAATGTATTGTGTTGCTCTTCTGCATTTGGAGTAATGTCGGTTTAACAGTGTGTGTGTGGATATGGCTGGTCTAAATGATTTAATACCTTTCATGACAGGAAACTCCCACCTGCAGGATTATCTGCAGACTGGGCAGTGTGTGGAAACTTATGTTTCTTGTGTTACTCACAGAACACCTATCTTAGAACTGCAGAAGCATAGTCTGAGGACTGCAGTCAGTACCTGGTGACAGCCATGAGAGTTACGGACTTCATATCCCTCATAGGACATATGTCACAACAAACCTTGGTATGGTACGTCAGTAAATGTATGATGTTATCACAGCAACATGCCAATATTGGCCCAGTGTTTGTGGCTCCAGCCACAAGTATGTCAACCTTTGTACATATGTCATGCAGTAAGAGGTGCATATGTTCTGTACACCATTATTTATTGACATCATACCTGATAACAAGCCAGTCAGATATCAGACTGCTAGACATGCTATGTATAGTAGGGGTTATTTCTGGGGACATAACCTGGGCATTCTGTGGTTGTGTGTACAGTACTGGGGTCTGTTTACTTATGGTGATTGTTGACAGTATGTGCATTGCACATACATCACTTAAGCTGTGCACAGACTGTGGTAGATGCCATTGTTCTTGGTCCTGTTCTATCTGATGTTACATTCTGTTTCAATGTATGGTACCCTATCAGCTCACATGTCTGTAGGGCCAGACACACACATGTCCCATACCACAGATAGGCATCGGACCACAGTGTCATGACCCAGTGTATGTAGGGTTAGTGTGTGAATGGCACATATGAGGATGGTGTTTATCAGACAGTCCATATCATGTCATATTAAGCTTGTGTACCAAATGTGGCTGTGGCTGTGTTCACATTGGTTGTGGGTATGCACTTTCTCACAGGTGTCTGTTACTCTGTGCTGTGATATGCATGTAGAGCCTGCTATATATGCAGGTACATGTGTATTCCCCCATACAAAATGTAGTCCAGTGTTGTGGCAGTCTGCCTGTAGTTTGCACAGTGCTTTGTGACATGCCTAGCAGCTTAATGTAATTACCCAATGTGCTATGTCCAGTTATTTGCAAGACATAATGCTGCCAGGCCACCATAACTGTTGTGTATTTCTGACAAAGCAGTGGGATTCTGTACAGATGTATGTCACTAACTACTGGGTAGTATGTGGTCATGTGATCTCTGCACTACCAGGTATTATGTGTCAGGACAGACTGTCGTGTGTGAATGCATAAACTGTGTGGGCATATGTAGTCCAGTATTTACGTGATATACCCATGCACATGTCTCCCATGAAGGGTATCTGTGTACACCTCTGGACTGACCAAAGAGTGCCAGACTGTCCACATATGTTGGTCATATCTGTGCTGTAGTCCACAGGATCATTACTGTGCTAGCAGTGGTACTGTACTATGATGTCCTTAGGATGTCTGTCAGTAGCTAATGGCATACATGTCAAAAGCAGATGTCACCTCCCACACCACGTCTGTTAAGACAACCCCTGTTACAGTAGCAACAGTCTGCATATATACCTGCAATATGTACATGACATCCCCTTGCACTAAAAGGTTGGGACTATGGGTGCTGAGGTAGGACTCCACGCCATGTTCTGGACATATGGTAAATATATATATATATCCATATATCTATCTATATACACACACATATATATATATATATATATATATATATATATATATATATATATATATATACACACACATATACATATCTACATACATATTGTACATTTGTATAATGCATCATATAGATAGCCATTTTTAGATCTCTCTGTATATATATATATATATATATATATATGTGTGTGTGTGTGTGTGTGTGTGTGTGTGTGTGTGTGTGTGTGTGTGTGTGTATACATATACAAACTCAAATATATGCATATACACAGCAATATATGTCTACACATATACAGATATATAGGTATATTTGCACATATAGCTATGGGTATCTACATATATATCGAAATAATAGATATATCTGATTAGGTATGTATGCACATATAGTTATAAATATCTACATATATAGCGACATACACAACTATATCTGTACACATAGGATGTGCATATATATATATATATATATATATATATATATACAGAGATCTAAAAATGGCCATCTATATGATGCATTATACAGATGTACAGACATACATATGCATGAATATATATGTGTATGTACATGTAGACATATATCTACATATGTATATGTATATATCCATAGTCCTGTCATGTGCAAACATCACAGTTGTGTATACCTTCCCAAATGTATCTCACCATATGTATCTGAAATGTGTATATTTAGATATAACAACATATGTGATGCAACAGTAATATCAATAACAAGTACTACACAATTGTGGAAGTCAAAGCAATTGTTCAATACTATTCAATATGTGTGACAGATATATTGGAAAAACAACAACTGTCTTTACAGCCGTCATTGGGTAGTGTTGAACTGTTGTGACTATAGTGTACAGGGTTCTGGGTTCAGGACCTGAAAAAGGCTATGTATTTTGTTGCTGGGCAGAACAAGGGCTGTTGGATACAGGTGGGCAAGGCAGTTTTGAGCAGCTTTAAGTGCGTTTGCGCGAAGTAAAGTGGTGCTAAGCTACAGTTAAATGTATGGAGGCTTACACCGTGTAGGCTTTGCTTACCAGTGCGCAAATCTGCTTAGCTGTTATATTGCAGCAATGCTGACACCTGCTAAGCATGGCTCAGCCCTGGTAACCAGTGCTCACATCCCAGTCTGATAACATAGCAGGGTAATGACATCTGTAATAAGTGTATGTAATGCCATGTACAATACATGCGTCTATGTGCTGTCATTACAGTAGGAAGGGGTGTGAGTGTCATGTCTGGGACACTCAAGTATATAAGACCTGTACAGCACTGTTATCCATGTGAATGTGTTACATACAAGGTTAGCAACCCAGGTTATGTGCTGTCACACTGGCATGTAGTGTATCATGTAGTGTATCATGGCGGTACTACTGTTGACAGTGCTTTCCCAGGCAAGAGTAGATTGCTAAATGTAGTACTGACAACAAGCACACCTGTAGGCATAGCTGGACTCTGCGGCCTCACTGTTGTGTTCCTGGAGTGTGAGCTGTGTCACAGTATATATCCCCTACTGGATAATGATCTGATGTGGAAAGTAACTGTAGACTACTGTCTGTACAGCACATGTCAGTGAGGGTTTCCAACATGTAGTGATGGCATACAAATTGGTGTCAGATGTCTATCTCTTGACACATTCATCCTACTGCATAGCTGCTTGCCAAGATGATGTCTATCAGTCCCTGTACAGATGTGCAGATGGCAGGTATCTAGCTTGGATATGTACAGGCAGCCTATGCTTGACTGACACTGACAAGTCTGCCCAGCTGTGTTATAACTGGCACATATAGGAGACAACACCCTGTATGCACCACATGCCACGGAGTACCTCCACTACACTACCACGGTCAACAGTACATGTTTGGGTACATGTCTCCATCACCAATACTAGCCATGTGTTGTAATACATGTTGCATACATGTCAACTGGATCACCTCAGTGGCCATTTGCAGGAGGCACCCAGAGGATTGGCTGATGCATGTCACTCTCACCCTGATGGTCACCACATTGGTGTCTGTTGATAGATTGCCTGCTGGCACATGGCAGGTGGCATGATACCACTCTACACACATCCCCTATACTACTCATCTCTCCATGGACAATAGCCAGGTACACAACTATGACCACCTGCAGCGATGCACCCCCGTACTGACATAAGTGTATGTGTGCATTACTGAGGATAACAGTGCCTGTGTGTTAGTACACCTGTAGTTGGGAATACCATGAGAGCCTTCACAAATACCACAACACCCATTGCCATAGTAAGATGTGGCTGCTGCTGTATTGGACATTACATGTACTCTGTTATGCTCCTCTCCCTAATGGCTACACGTGCCTTGCAGTACCAGCAAAACAGTGTCTTACAAATTGGTCAATAGGCATGGGATACCCATTGAGTTCTGGCAAGTGTGTGTGTATGTGTGCATGTCTGTATATCTGTAGGTTACAGCATTCCGAGGCCACATACTCCTATTACAATATGCATTGCCACACAGTATTACGGATAGTGTTTTTGCTGCCCATAGGTGAGGCATGACAATGCAACACCCTACTATTCCAGTGGCATGTGCATTAGATGCATTTCCCTGTAGTACCACTGTTGGGATGTACAATCGGTTGTATCACAGTCGTGGGCAATGTGTGATGGTGGGTATGTCAGAGTATTATCATGGGTTCCAATGAGTACAATAGCCACTGTGGGATGTGAGTGCTGTGTACACTGTCATTACTCCATGGTACACCCGGTATATGTCCCATGTACCACTGTATGGTGACCACCTTCACCATCTACCATACAGGTAACTGATAAAATAATCCAGCCAAGTTATGCATGTGTTGTGTGCAGCCTAGCTGTAACACATAGGACACACTGACAAGTTAGCACCGATAGGCCCAGGTCTCTCTGATGTGTGTCTGCCTGTTATGTGTCTGTTAATGTGTATATGATGGTATATCACACTATGTATTGTCCATATACAACCATTACATCCCCCATTACCATACTGTACATGTCTGGAGATGTTCTGCATGTAACATGTAACCTGGAACACACCTCACCCTAAATGCTGTGTGGTGTGTGCAATGAAAGCCACACACTTCAGTAGCACTACATACCTAGGTAGGGGTATAGTCCCAGTGTTGCCAGATAAGAGTGTGCATGTATGTGGATGGATCTACATCAGGTTGCTGATTATACATGTCCCAGTGGGTCACCTGTCCATGTGGCACAGGCAATAACTGTTATACAAACCTGTGACATGTGTTCAACTGCACCCAGGATATGTCACAGCTATGGTGTCACCACAGTGCCATACCCCTTGTGGAATATGAAAGCAGACCATCCTCCTGCTGACACATGTACACCTACAACACAAATGGATAGCATTATGGAGACCACAATCACTCAGTGTTACTAACAGCTATAATGTATAATGACTGGACAGCTACACTACCTGACATGCATGCATTAAACATTGCTCCTGACAACATGTTACACAGCAGTACATTGGTACACTGTAGTACAGTCACAGTGTGCATCAGAACCATATTAGCCTGTCCCTGCATTGATGTTATAGATGAGAGTGATGTGGCACAGATATCATCATATGCACAGGGTGTGTTGTTGGTTTGCCAGAGACCAAGGGTGGACCATACTTTTGACACCATTTGTGTGGGTGAGGGGTGTAATTAGTTGAAATGAGCATGGTGATGTGGTGTGTGTAGCTATGGGGTTGCCCTAGGTGTGTTCGTATAGTGTGTGGGTAAGCATGTGCACAGTTCTGCCATGTGGCTGCCCTGTACAGGTGTTTCTTGGACAGCTGCAGACCATACTTGGCAGGGTGTCCAGTTCACTGCCTCTGGCCATGGACACATGAACTGTGCCTGCCAGGGATCCCATGGGCATGTCCAGGTACAGGCCTTGATGTTCTACTCTCCTCTGATGATGACAGATGTCCATGGGAACCAGGTCCCTCCTGTGACTGGCCAGGACCACGTGCACATGGCCTGCTGGGGTGTGGTGTGGACAGCACCCTCCTGCAGTGCTGGGGCTGGTACTGCCTCTACGGCAACACCTTGGTGTCCTAGCACATCCACATCAACCCCCAGCTGTTGTTGTTGCTGGCCTACATCCACGTGGCCATCACTGCACTCCCACCACATGTTCGAGCATGGACAAACCATGGTCGATGAGGCCCACCATCTCACCCAACCATCTATCCATGACCTCAGTATAATCATGGAGGGCACCAGAAAGTTCATGGAAGTTTTCACTTGCAGATGAGAGAGCAGCCCTCTGCAGCCTCATGCCCTGTATGGTGTACAGTTCCATACATGCCTGCACCCCCATGAAAGTCTGAAATATGCACCTGGTGGTACCAGTTGTGATGATTCTGCCAGGGGCATGATCACCAGCAGCCCTACCACGAGCACCACGGTACATCTGCCTATATGGTGCCCTGCCGAACATTTGGCTATGCCTGCTGGGACCAGTCACAGTAGGCATTGATACCACACTCTCCTGTGCACTGCTACCAACCACCAACTGTCCCTCTGCTATGGCCACTGGTGATGGGGTATGTATAGGCAGTGTAACTGTGTGCGGGGTTGGGGAGGCTAAGAGGGGGATGTGAAACGATGGTGTAGTTTTGACCTTTGACAACCCCTCCTGTGCCTCAACAGTACTATCATCATCTTCGGTATCTGTATGGACACCAACATCAGATTGCATACAGGAGGAACCCCGACCTACCTCACCACCTGTGGGGGAAATCAAGAAACGCACTTTAAGACATGTACAGCACTGCATAACAGTAGACACACACACACGCACACACACACACACACACACACACACACACACACACACACACACACACACACACACACACACACACACACACACCGATATTCAACCTTAATACCTACCTGTCCCTGATTTTACAGACAGTTCCACGTTTATTCACATAAGTTCCCCAACCTGCATCACACTTGGTAACATTCACTCATTAATGTTGTTGTTGTTTGTCTTTCGGCTTTTCCTGGTTAGGGGTCGTCACAGCGGAACTCTGGTCCGCTAATGATTGGCAGTTGGTTTTTATGGTGTCGAGTTGCCAGCCTGATGCCCAACCTTCAATGAAGGCACGCCCATTCAACGCATGTCTTTCGAACACCCACTCGACCGTGGGGAGGACATGCAGACTCCACACAGAATCATATCATTCATCTAAATGCCTAGACGAGTGATCACAACACAAGACCTGTTACTCCATTACTGCCTTGACTTGAATGGAGTAGGTTTTACATGGCCCCACTGCTGTTATCCAGTGTTCACCCTGGGTATGTCCGGACATTGTGAGCATGGCCCCTATATGTTAGGGGCTACTACATTCATTCCATAATGTCATGCACTGGAGTGTCATATGTAACTATTGCTCAGTACATGCCAGATCTGCTGCTCAATCAACTTATCATGTGGACAACAGTAATATATGAATACACTCCCTGGTGTTGTCTAGTAATTCCCCAATGCATCTGTAGTGCTGCATACATGGGTAGTCATTCACCTTTCTGCTGATTGCAATATTAAGGGTATACCTGATGTCTACTTTCCCTCCCAATGCATGTTCCATGTTACAGACCTTATTATACTATCAGTGTTCCTGTGATTACATATCAGACAAGTATTCCTGGTGTCTCATGTGTCAGTCCATGTCCATGTACTTCACGATCCCAAAGGGAAGTACTGCCGTATGAACAACCCCACAATCACATATGTGCATACTTGGATACCCACACAAACACAGACACATGCACACACACACACATATCCTACATGCATCAACCCCCCCCCCACTCTACCAGATTGCACTTACAGACTAAATAACCCTCCACCCACACACACATACACCTACAGGCATACCTCTCAACTAGGAAATATCAAAAATCTGGACAAGGCCCATGAAAAATAGGTACAAATCTGTACACTGATTAATGTAAAAGTTGCATATATAATTACACAACCCGGGCCACTCCAATGGAATTGTGGGATACCAACTTTCAAATGCAGACTGAAGAACAGAACCAAAATATAGCACCAGAGACCCCCTGTAGCCATTCCAATGTCCCTTCACACCACTGTACTAGAGGGCTTTGTGGATTAAAAACCTTCACCCTGTCACAAGAAAGCTGAATCAGTGGCAGAGATGTATAAATACCACTGTGCAAATGCCTGTGGCCTCTGAGCAATATTAAGCCATGGTCATACACATGTAAAATATGTGCAGCAAATCATCATGCTACAGTACTATTGCCAAGGCCATGCAGTGTGCAAATATTAATCTCAAAGAAATTAAGATAGTAGGCAGCTTTTATATAAATGACATATGTTTTAGTGCATGGAAAACAAGTTTTACAGCTTACCTCAAGACATATTTTATAGTAAAGAAACTCTGAAGTAGTCAAATGACAGCACTTACTGAGTAGCCTCCTTCCAACATACTTAGTAATTTGTATTGTCAGTAGTGATTCTAACGATAACTATTTATTTGTTCTTATCTCTCCTGATATCAGTTGTTTTAATTGTTCTCTTCTTAGCACAGGAACAGATGTAGTGGATACAAAGTTTAGCTCCCACCAACAATTATGTCATACTTAGCAGTTACACATGGCCTATAAAACATGCTTGGAAAACTATTGTTGTCTTTCTCTTATTTTAACTGTTTTTGAAGGGCCAGTGAGGATGAAACCATATGTGTGCTTTTGTAAATCCATCTGATTTATGGTATTATGTCTGGTCTGTACAGAGATCTCTATGCCCAGCTATTCCTTAATGCAGCCATAATTAACTGGCAACTAAGCGAAAGAATTTGCATCATCTTTACCTCAGGCTGGAGTAATGTTACAGGGGCACTCCATCTCCTCTCTCACTGAACTTGTTCCCGGATCAACTATGTCTACTTCCAATCACAAGTAACTAATGTGCGAAAGTAGTACATCATGATGAGAATCAGTACAGCACAGTTGAAAGCTTATAAAATCCAGCCTTAAAACAAGGACAACTTATCTGAGGAGATATGTAAAACAACATGTTGAGCAATGAATGGCCAGAGTGACTGAAGGTACGCAAATCAAGAACTGCATCTAACTTTATTCACTTCAGTTTGCCAAAATGTGAAATCTAGTAGTTCTTAACTTAAAATGTAATTTGGGTGGGTAACATGAAATGCCTACATATGTGTATATCTGTCTAGCTATCTATAGAGAGAGTCACACACACACACACACACACACACACACACACACACACACACACACACACACACACACCCTTTGCTTCACTGTATTAGGTACCTGCTCTGCTCAGACCAGCTGTTTCTTCCCGGCTTCTCGTTCTGCTGCTCTGCTCAGACCGGACGTTTCTTCCCGGCTTCTCATTCTGCTGCTGGCCCCAAAAATTCATTCTACAGATTGAGTGTTCTACCCAGCTTCTCTCTTAAATAAGGCGCCACTCAACTTCCATTCCCTTCCGGTATTCAAATAGACATGTGCGCACAAGCTGACGGAGCTGACGTCATTGCTTACGTGACGACGTCAGCTCCGAAAGTGCAAAAATTTGAAAAATAGATGAAAA
This sequence comes from Protopterus annectens, assembly GCF_019279795.1. Classification (NCBI taxonomy): domain Eukaryota; kingdom Metazoa; phylum Chordata; order Ceratodontiformes; family Protopteridae; genus Protopterus; species Protopterus annectens. The sequence goes on along the minus strand of NC_056729.1, from coordinate 583,467,550 downwards.
AAATTAGAAATGAAGGGGTGCCACTCGGAAATCGTGGCACCCCATTACTGGACCCCAAAACTCAGTAAAAAATTAGTAATTCAGGGCAGTTGGGAGATCTGCCTACAGGTGAATTTGCACAAAGATAGTACACACAGTCCTCCCATTACCCATTTGTCAACATGCATAACGTATGGTACTCAACAGCATGCAGTGCAGCTATAGTCAATCCAGGCTAGCAACAGTATACATGTGTGTGATGCATGGGCTGTGTTAGTAGGTGATGCCCCTTCCCCTGGAAACACTGCACCCATGTACACAATATTGCTGTGACCTGTTCTGCACCCTGCCATGTACTGTGTACCAAACCTCACAGGTGTACAAACCATTCCTGAATGTGTATTACTGTGTCAGTTATGTCTGCTCTAATGCTCACAGCCCCTATGTGTTTGAGTGACACATACCTAGGATGATATGGGGACAGATGTCATTTGTGAATGCCTGATGTCTGGTTTACAAATCTCAGCATCAGCGGTGCATGTATGACCAATACGATAGTATTACACTAACAACCGTTAGAACTTACTATGGCTATGGGGAGTGTACACACCCTTAGTGATATGACACACTCTTCCTTGATCTGCCATGGGACCACATCACCACATATATTAGCAGTACATGAGCCTGATATGTGACACATGTCCTGTACATTCACATGCAGTGTCTAACAAATGTGTTAGGTGTGCAGATGCTGACCGTGATGCATACACTCTGTGGGTGCATATGTGTGCACGCCCTTATCATGACAGTTTGTTGCACCTATTGTTATGTGTACTACAGCAGTCACTATTCCTGGTAGGGGTAAACTTGCATGGGCCATCTGCATTTGCCCATATATGGTCAGTCTGCCCTACACATGTCCCCCAACTCTGCATGATTGCAAGGTCTACTCATGTGCACATCCCTTGGAGTTCACACACTGCCGTCACTATTGCTGTGGAGAGAGGGTTATGTCTGCCACAGTTCCTGAACCTGACTGTGTGCAGATGCAGCCATTTTTAGCATTCTTAGGATCCCTGCTGCAGTGCACTGGTGTGTCATGATGACACACCCTCTCCACCTTTAGCCTTTTTGCACATGCTTGACAAGTATGGCCTACACACGTGTGTCAGCTTGCAGTGTCCCAAACACTGAACACCACGTGTAACAGCCTAGTACCAGCTAATAATGTGAACCACAGTATTATGTTATACCTTAGTGTAGATCTGTAACAGTTGCCATTGTAATAGTGGTATATACATTGTTATTGCACTGTATAAGGGTGATGTTTCAGACATGTCCCTACTGTAGGCCATGGGTCCCACCATTATGTTCATCCCTGTGGACACATTTTGCAATGACAGGATGTTAGTTATCTTGCAGGTGTCTGACATACCCTTCAGATAACCCATCATGGTCACCACTGTGATGCAGTGCATTTAACAGCAACAATACGTAAACATGTATGGCATGCATTATGGGTAGGTGTGTTAGATGTGTGCATGGAATATACTATGGCCATTACATGCCCAGTGTATTGGCAAGCATGAACATAAACCATACTCACCAGCTACAGGCTGCTGCCTTGGTGGTATACCAGAGGGACCTACACAAGAGTGTGAGAGATGTGATGTCAGTGGCCACAGCTGTGGTATTGCTACAGAGTGGGTGCAGCATTACAGTACATCAACAGTACAAGTCCACAATACTACCACTTATGCACATCTGTTTATTACTACTACACAGCAACAGACTATATATATGACATCTCACATATGCATGATCTACCTGTACAGATGTGGATGCATACGCAACAGTGGTCTACTGATGTGCCCTGTGGCCTTACCTGCATGCTCCTCAGCCAGTGTGTTGGTAGCACCCACTTCCACAATGGTCTCTGCCAGTTATTGGGTGTGTGGGTGGGCAGGTGCCACTAGGCTGGCGAGGAGCTCCTCAACACGTGTCAGGGGGGATGGATGGCATGACCCACCCCTGTTGTGAGGTGATCCCCTCAGACTGCAGCAGCACGCTGATGGGCATTGCTAAGCAGGTCAGTACAATGATGCTGGACCTGCTCATAACTGCGGTTATGCAGGCCAACATCATTGACTCTGTGGACTAGACTGTTCCACAGGGCAGTCCGCTCCTGTTGCCCATGGGCGGTCCTGCCAAACAGAACTGGATAGTGCCGTATAAGGTGGTTGAAAATGACCTCATTTTCTGCCACTGAATACCCTGGTAAATGGCTGTGGGATATCTTGCCTGAAAGACATAAAGATGGAAACAGGTCTGAGCAACTCATACAGCAAGGTTACCATAGTTCTTAATACACATCTCTGTTATGCCCACACCATATCAGTGACAACAAACTGTTCACCCAACTCAATAGGTATGGCTACAGCTTACCTACCATTGGGATATATATATAGTATTGTACCACACTTTGTGCTTTGTGTTTGTAGCCATGTTGCCTGTGTGGACACTATCATTGCTAGCCTGTTACGGACTATTTCACCTGCATGCCATTGTCAGGGCCACTATGGTTCCATATATGCATGTGATATGCTTGCTATGTGATTGCTGCACATCTGTCATTCTGTGTTATTGGGGATGTCTATGCATGCTGTTGGACATGTTCCGGGATTGTGTGGACTATTACTACCCACATATGTTCTATAACAGTGACACAATAGCATGTTTAGGGAATAGTTGCCAGCAGAACCACCTCTCCCACCTCATCTGGCCATGTTACCAGGCCACATCACATGTGGGACCCACACTGGGGCCTCCTCATCTACTGGTCCAGCACTACCTTCACGTGGAACCACTTCAGGAGATGTTGTCCTCCCCCCGGGGCACACACAGACATGACCCTGTCACCTGAGGTCAGGTCCAGGGTCTATTCCATAGGGGGCTCCACAGAAACTTGTGGGATGTACTACAGCACCTTGAGGCACCCAGTACACAATCACAGGGTCCACATGCTCCTCCTGCTCAGCCTCCAGGCCAGGGACCTTCAGGGCCGTGGAACTGCTGTTGTGACTAGCAATGGGTGGGGGCCTTGTTCCCATTGTTTCTCATGGGGCTCATGGGCCATCCACATCACAGACCACACACACACCATCCAGGGTGTTTACCCACCACATGTGTCATATACCACCCCTGCAGGCTGTCCTGTATATCGGGTCTATATGACAGTATCGAATGGACTAAATAGCGACTGATATTTAGTCGATGCAATACTGTTGAAATGGCAAAATAGCAAAGTCACGGAACATCAAATTTTTTACCAAGGAAAATATTTGGTGGGCCGTCTTCGGGACTTTGCCACTTCCTCCTCTATGGTGCGGTCTCGAAGTTGGTATATTTAAGTAGGGGACATGCGGGGGGCACAGCCCCCCAAATGCAGGGGTGCTGGGGGCGAAGTCCCCCCACTTAAATTTGTGTTTCAGTTTATTTTCTTTTTTACAGAGCAGCAAATTTTTTCCCCTGGGAATACTGTCTGTTCCGTATGGTATGCACCCTCTAAATATGTATCTTCTTATACATATCTGTGTGTGTGTATGTGTAGTTTTATATATATATATATATATATATATATATATATATATATATATATATATATATATATATATATGTTGTTGTTTGTCTTTTCGGCTTTTCCAGTTAGGGGTTGCCACAGCAGAACTCCGGACTGCTAATGATTGGCAGTAGATTTTTATGGTGCCAAGTTGCCAGCCCATTCATGCATGTCTGTTGAAAGGCACTCAACCATGGGGAGGACATGCAGACTCCACACAGAAGGCACTCCAGCCGAGAATCGAACAGGAGAACCTCTTGCTGTGAGGCAACAACACTACTGCTGCACCACTGCGACTTCCTCTATATATGTGTATATATATATATATATATATATATATATATATATATATATATATATATATATATATATATATATATATATATATATAGTACTTATGTATTATCGCAGATTTTGCATTGTCTTTTAACTTTTTTGATTTCTACTGAAACGGCATCACTGAAGTGTAATATGGAAGGGTACACTGTCAGAAAGTCTGCCGGGATATCAGTGGTGGTTTTAAAAAATGTTAGGACTTATAATTTTTAAGATTTGTGGGAAGCGTCCTTTAAACACATCAAGCGTTGATTTCTGTGATTGCAGTGGTTACATGTGTATGTTTGTTGGTTCTGAAAGGAGTGTGCCAGTTAAGCAGATGATATTGCACACAAGCAGAGTTTAAACAGCAGATTAGGTTCTTGTTATTATTTTCTGTAGTGTTTTTGTAGTCTTAGGGTAGGTTAACCATTGAATCAGCTGTGAAAAGAATAGTAAAGGTTTTGAAAACAGATCTCTTTCCTTCACCGACCGGCAGCATGTCAAAAGAACGCCTTGAAAGTGGAATGGGACTTGCTTAAACTGACACGAGATGCTGGCGGTAAAGAGGAAACCTATCTTTTAAACCTTACTTTTCCGACTTCAGTTTTTTCAGCTGTTTCAATGATAAACCTTCGTAAAACTACTAAAACTTTACAGAAGACATGTGTCTAACCTTCATAACACTGTACTGCTACTACTTGACCTAAACAAAAGCAACCAGCATTGCCACAAAAATCTGGTTGCGATAATACGTAAGTACCGGATATATATATATATATATATATATATATATATATATATATATATATATATGTATATATCTGCATATATGTGTGGGTGTGTGTGTACGTATCTTAGGAATGCTTATTGCTTCCACATTGTACATTCCCTATGGTAGCCAGACTGTACTGCCTGATATGTTATTGATACCAGCCTGACATCATACAGGTGGGATGGATTATTATTAACATCTTGTGCCCATGTTGTGTCGGGCCCTGCTTACGGGACTTGCAACAGTTGGTATTGTATTGCAGGGAGGCAGACCTGTTTGGCTGTGGGGGGGGGGGTAATATCAATACGTACAAGACGTATGTAGCTTGGGCCCCCTCACCCCCATTAACGGTGCTTGGGGTCATAAATGTATTTATGTTATCTTTTATATCTATAGCTATTGATCTGTATATATACATTATATGCTTACATATATACATTGCTATATATATATATATATATATATATATATATATATATATATATGTTCCTTAATAGCTGATGGAAGATACATTCTCTCGAATGCGTCTTGATCGAACTCTATAGCGTGAAATGGCAAAATACTGAAGCGGCATATAAGCAAATTCTTTCCCTGGTAAAGAAATCGCTTGGCCGCTTTCGGTATTTTGCCTTCTTCGTTACTGTAGTGCGGTCTCGGAGTTCGTATATTTAAGTAGGGGGTGTGGGAAGCCCACATTAGAAATAGTTTGTGGTGTGCGTGTGTTGTGTGTGTGTGATTCTCGGAACAGCGATTTTTTTCCCTGGGAAAAAAATTGCTGTTCTGAGTGTTCGAGATTGTAAGCTTTTGCTTTCATGGGGTCGATTAATCAGTGTTCGCTTTTTTAAGCATTCTGTGATTTAATATAGACCCTATATGTGTATATATATATATATATATATATATATATATATATATATATATATATATATATATATATATATATATATATATATATATATATATATATATATAAATATATATGTATATATATATATATATATATATATATATATATATATATGTAGACATATATATCTATAGATGTATGCACACATATATATATATATATATATATATATATATATATATAGGTATGTATCCGCATATATATATATATATATATATATATATATATATATATATATATATATATATATATATATATATATATATATATATATATATATATATATATATGTATATATATATATATATATATATATATATATATATATATATATATATTTATAGATATATATATGGATCTAGGTCGAGCAAGCATCTGAATCCATAAAACCCGAACACACTTTAACGAAAGCACTTTTATCAAAAAAGCGCTTTTGTTAAAGCGTATGACAAAATAAAAAAAAAAACACTACATTTACACACTCCCCCACTTTAATATTCTCCCTCCGAGACTGCACTACAGTGGGGAAAAGGGAAATTTCCCTTACTCATACTGTAGTACAGCCTCGACAACAGTCATACTTATGCGAAAGTGCTTCTTTGGTGAAAAGCACTTTTGCGTAAGTATGTCCGGCCATTTGGATTTTGGTCGTTAGCTCAGTCGAGCAAACGTCCTAGATCTCTCTCTCTCTCTCTCTCTATATATATATATATATATATATATATATATGTTTATATAACTCAGAAATATATATATGCACACACATACATGTGCTATTGTAACCTGATAGTCACTTTTTTGCTGACTTTAATGAGACTTTGTTACATTTTATTCCCTGAGGAGCTTTTCTCCCCAGGTCTCTGCCGAAAATGAGCCAAAAGCTCAGTCAGACTAACATGGTTAACGCATGTAAATTAAATAAATACATAAATAAATGCATACATCTACATGTTTAAATAAACTTCCTGTACTGTTGAATGACTGTGCTGGATGATATGTTTGTGAAAACATCAGGGCTTTGTATATCTGACATAGCTTAGTGGTAAATCCTATGATGAGCAGGTTCCTGGGTTAGAGCCTTGCAGAGGCTGTTTATTTTGTTGCTGGGCTGAGCAAGGTTCGTTGGATACAGAGTGATTAAGGCACTTTTAAGCAGTTGTAAGTGGGTTTGCGCAGAGGTAAGCACTGCTAATTTCCGGTTACAGTTTCTTATATTCATTTTGCTTCTAAATTGCTTATCCTGTGTAGACATTGTTTACCCCCATGCAAACTGGCTTAAACCCACTTACTGCTGCTTAAAAGTGCTTACTCCTGCTTACCCTTGTGCTAATGTCTTTAAAAGAACTTAAAAATGGGTTGATAGGAAAGTGGTGAAAAAGGGGCACAAAGAGGGAATGACAGTAGGGAAAATAGCTAGGTATGTGCAGGAAGGGTGTAGGGAAGGTCTATAGCTGCCCATTTCTTCTACAGCAACAGCTGTGCATATACACTGAATTTGGAGATAGATTTGGACACTCATACCCCTTAGAGAGGGGTGAGGACAACAATAATATGTTGTTAAGCCAATTAGACCAGATTACATGTATCCAGTGGACACGTGCAAAATGGACAGCTATGTATGGGGCGAGATATTTTGGGGGGAACAGATTACCCTTTTTTTTCAGGTGTGAATGGGATGTTGGGAAGGGATAGTAGGTATATTTGGGGAGGTAGGTTGGGTAGTTTAAAAGACAAGACAAACAAGACATGTACAGGGATGGTATATGACACATGTGGGGGGTAAACACCTTGATGGGGAGGGGTGTTGGGAAATCGGAAGCCCATGAGCTCCCAAGTGGAAACAGTGGGACTGAGGTCCCCACTCATAGGCAGTCACCACTGCATGTTCACAGCCCCAAAGGTGGCTGTGCTTGGGACAGAGTAGGAGGGCCAGGCCAACCCTCTAGTTGTGACACATGGCCCTCAAGCTGGCATAGCAGATCTCTGACCTCCCTGTGGAGCTCGCTACACACCACGACCTGGCGATGGGTGACAGGTTCCTGTCCATGCCCGCTCCCAGGGGGGTGAACCCCATCCCCTGAGGCGGTTCCACCCAAAGGTGGTGCAGGACAAATGGACAAGGAGGTCCCAGGTTGGGCCCCAGACGTGCTGGTGCCTGGTGCCATGGCCAGCTGAGGTGGGACAGGTGGGTCTGCCGAGACCAGCTTTCCCAAACGTGCTATGGTGTTTACATTTTATCAACATATGTGGGTTAGTAATAGTCAGCACATTCCAGGATTAGGTATAATAGCATGCATAGATATTCCCATTAACCCAAATACAAGATATGGAACAGTTGCATAGCAAACAGAACACATGCATATATGGAACCACAGTGGTCATTGCAACAGCATGCAGGTACATTGATGGCAGCATGCCACCAATGTGGGACTATTTTAACATAGCACATGAATAGAAACAAATTTAAATAATTATAAAACAATATGACATTTGTCCCAACAGTAGAGTTAAGTCAACACATACCAATTGAGTTGTGTGTTTAGTTTATTGTTGCAGATATGGTAGTGGGGTGAGAGAAAGATGTCAATTAACAACTAGTATATTCCTGTATTTTGCATTACTTTCCTAGTCAGTACTGTGATCTGTACCTTACAGGTATTAGTACACTACCCTACTGCCTTAGTTTGGACAGTGGTATGGCTGTCGACAACTATATACATTAACTGTTTTTACCCGAAGTATGCACCTCTTACCTGGTATACCTGTGAAGGTATTGTTTGTTAACACTACCTGTTTTTACACATACTCCCAGATTCCAGGTTGATGTTATGCACATACCTGTCCATCTCTTTTTGCACACACTCTGGGCATGTCTTCACCACATGCAGGTGACCCTGGACATATTTTGACTATTGCCCTCTTAAATCTTTAGTGACTTGTACAATGACAGGTTTGTTTTATTTGACATTTTCCAAATATGTACAGGTCTGACAGTCAGTTATATGACACGAAATGCTGCCTTCATGTCAGAAATTAGCACTCTGATATGGCGGGGGCAGGGTAACAGCAAGCAGATATGGGCTGAATAACTAGACATTCTGGACATTTCTGTACATTTGCGGGGTATGATTCTGCATACAGCTTACTACCACTCCCAGGATTCGAACCATGGCTGTGGCTGCTAAAAATAAAACAATGTCCATCACAGTTGAGTGTGCTACATAGGTATTAATGTGTAGCTCTTGTCTGATTTCTGTCTATAATTCTTCTGTGGTTTTACATTCTGACCTTGTAATTACAACACTCTTATACAGGATTTCCTAGACAGTTGTATTATGTAGTACAGTGTGGGTGACAGTGATGAGTAATACTTTATTATTCTGAGCAACTGCAACACTAACAATGCCATATAATACCAGAGTAAGCAGTACCAGTACAGGATATCCATATTTTATTTATAGGCCCAGTGTTTATATCTGACAGACCTGTGGGAGCAATGTTTGTTAGCACTACCTGCATGTTGCCACACAAATTACCAGTTTCCACATTAGTATCATGCACATGTCTCACTCTGTTACTGTACACACTCTGGTCACAGCTTGACAACGGGTTTATATCAGAACACCGAAAGTTCATACTTTTGAATGTTCTTACATCGACCCCTATTCAGCGAATGCTGAAAATAGCGAAACAACAGATAAACAAATTTTTTCCTAGGGAAAGAATCAGTTGTCCATTTCTGTTGTTTCACTATTTTCAGCATTGTGGTGGAAAGTTACGGATCAGGTTCAGGTAAGTGTGTGATTGGGCGTGGGTTAGGTGAGTTAGGGTTAGGGCGCGAGGAAGGTATGTGTGCGATTGGACATGAGGATTAGGCCGGGTTAGGTGAGTTAGGGTTAGGACGCGGGTGAGGTGAGTGTGCGATAGTGACGGACCTTAGGGTTAGGGTTTGGGTTAAGGTAAGTGGATAGTTAGTGGTGTTTGTACAGTTTAGTGTAGGGTTAACTATAAGATTTTGGGTGTATGTGTGTGGATTGCTGTTTGTTTGGTGTGCTTGTGTTTTGTGTATGTGTTGTGGAACAGCAAATTTTTTTCCCTAGGAAAAAATTCACTGTTCTGAATGTTCGATGTTGTCAGCATTCGCTGATGAGGGGTCGATGTAAGAACATTTGAAATTGTGAACTTTCACTGTTCTGATATAGACCCCTCGACAACATAGGGGTGGAGATGGGACATACTTGGCTACTTAATCTCATAATATTTTGGGGGGTTGCTAGAGTGACAGGTTTGTTGTTATAGATGTCTGACAATCAGTTGTATGTCTTGCTTGCTCCCTAAACATCTGGGATCATCCCACTGATTTGCCAGGAGGACAGGGTGACAGGCAGCAGCTATGGGCCGATTTACTGGACATTCTGGACATTTCTGTATACTTGTAGGGTTTGATTCTTCATACAGCCTACTACCACTCCCAGGATTCGAACCATGGCTGTGTGTGCAAAAAATACAGCAGTTCACATCGCAGTTGAGTGTGCTATTTGGATTTTGTTGTCTGTGGTTTCAGTGTTTTCTGTCTACATCTCTCTCAGTTGTACTGTTTGACCTCTTGAGATTACAACAGTCATATACAGACATTCCTACACAACTTGTTTATGTAGCCCAGTATGGGTAACAGTGCTTACTACAACAGTACTATTAAGTGATTGCAACTCTACATTACCATATGATACCAGAGTGAACACATGCAGTCCATCAGTTAGACCTTAATTGTCAGGCTATTATGCTTTTATTTACATACAACCTATATGAGACTCTTCCTGCCCTATTCTCTGGTGTATGCAGTACATGCCTTAAATGATACATGTTTCATACAGATAATTAACTTCCTACTACTTTTAGTTTTATTTACTATCTCAGTATATGCAAGAGAATTATTAACCTGCCTCACATCACAACTGCTGCAGTCTACAGCTATGGGCTTCCTGGCTTGCAGCCCACTCACCTGCCACTGTGAAAGACATAAGAGGAATATTTAGCTATACCTATCCATAATATACATGAGCTGGCAATTATTAAACAGGTAGTGGACTGATACTTACACACAGCTGGGACATCCCCTGTCCTCCTAGCCCTTGGATCCACTGATCCAAGAGATTCCCCTTTCTCTGCTTCAGGTCAGCATAGTGATGCCTGACCTGCTCACCAGTTCAGGGTATGCCAGTGGCACTGGTGAGGTCATGGGCGAGATGGTCCCAGGCTTCCACTTTGCATTGGGAATCCTGGTACTGGCCCTGCAGCAGTCTCTGGTCATGGTCTTTCACAAGGAGTCCTGTCATGACTCTGGACTCCTGGATGCCCCAGCACTGCACCCAAAAGTGCACACCCTCTCACATTTCAGACATAGTGCCTACAAGGGGAAGCTACAACCAGTTATGAGATGTATTCCCGCCTGTTGGGTTTAAATAGGGCTGGTTTCCCACACTTTGCTGTGATTGGATGGTTTTGAAAATGCTAAGCTATGGGCAAACCTGCTTACCTAAGGTTGGCATTGCTTAAAGGGGTATACCAATGGGCAGACTGAGTTAGCCGGCCTACACATTGCTTACACCTACTAAGCTGGGCTTTGCAATGCTTAGCATTGCTTTATATTTAATTTGCATTCTATTTGCATTGTGGCATTGATTTATTATTCATTACATGTTATATATGTGTTTGGCATCCATGATTCATGTGTACGTACACTGTATGGGGTCCCTTGTGTTTATTAGGGGATTTCAACACTTTATTACAATGACACCTCACATCTGGGCTTAATGCAGTACTCCAGTTCACATATTTATGTCCTGTAGTGGGTTTTACAATATAAAACTGTATATAGATTCCTTTCACATGTTCAGTTTGTATTTCCTATAGTTAGGATCTGTTTGGTGATACCGCAATTTTATGTATTGCTGTGATGGCTTAGTGGTTATTTACCATGACTATAATGTACAGGGTCCTGTGTTCAAGACTTACAATTTTTATTTTGTTTCTGGCCAGAACAGTAGCTGATGCATACATATTGATTAAGGCACTTTTAAGCAATTGTAAGTGGGTTTGCACGGGTTTGTGTGAAGGTAAGCAATGCTAACCTCTGGTTAAATATGCTTACAGAGTGTTAGCTTCAATATTGCTTAACCTGTGTACTCATTGCTTACCCCCGTGCAAACGGGCTTAAACCCACTTACTACTGCTTAAATATGCTTACTCTTGCTTACTACTATGTACTCCTGCTTACCACCGCACTAATTTAGACAGTAATGTCTAATGATTCTTGGGAAGATGGTGGATTTGGAAACTGTATGGATTTATCATTCATTACACATTTTACCTTCCATTTGTATCCCTGATTCCTGTGTACATATACTATATGGGACACTTGTGATTATCTGTGGACTTTACAACATTATGACAATGACACCTCACATCTGCCTTTAATGCAGTACTCCAGTTTAGAAATATATGTTATGTCATAGGTTATGCAACAAAATCAATTAATCATAAAGTGATTTGACATAGAAAATGGATTGCACCAGAGTGGGACTCGAACCGGAAATGACTGCTCGTAAGGCGAATACTCTGCCCACTCCACTATTGTGGTACTGCTTCATTTGCATATATCTTGCTTTTTATCCTCATGTGCCATTTAAGCTGCATTAACTGTAGCTAAGTGATGGGCAAACCCACGCACCTACTGTTAAATTTACTCTGTTTTATAAAAAAAACACTTCTTTATATTTAATGTTTTAACTATTGCTCTTGTAAACTTGGGAGGATGTTGCTGGGGGTATGCGGACACCTATGAGCAGTCTCACTCATTCTTATTCATACCCTGATGCTATTCATTGCAGGGGCCTGTATATTCTGAGAGCTCTGCTCTCAGACCCACCCCCTGCACTCATACTTGCTCCATGTCCGTTTAGGAGCTCAGGCAGCACTGCCGTCCTGCTCCTAAATGGACGCTTCTGTGCAGTACTAAGCTAGTCCTGCACAGAAGGATAGTGAATCTGGGGGAACATATTGCAGTCTGTGCATGGTGGGGGGGGGGTAAAGCCAGAGGAGAATTCATCAGTGTGTGACAGTCTTATTAAATGTAATATTACTGAATATAATATAATTTTGGTATGACTGGTATTAAAGATCTGTATGAAATTCTACTTGTGCACATGCAAGAAGTTGCAACAAAAATACACTTAATATGCCAAGAAAATAAGGTAAAAGTAATTTTTTGCAAAATTTCTCCAAGCTGTAGTCTTAATGAGTATACATAAAACATATCCAATATATTCAGCATGTTGTTGAGAAATCAGGGCTATCTTAAAGAATTTAAGGTGATTATCTTGTGGGAAGAGCAATGCAATTTGATATGTTTGCAGATAGAATCAATTTTAATAGAAAACGAACTAACCACAACATTACAATACTTAAAAAGTATTTGATTTTTTTTTAAAACAGGCAATATGAAGAAAAGGGTCTATATCAGTTCAGTGAAAAATCAGTTCAGTGAATAGCATTTTCAGTACACTTACATTGAACATGCTGTTCTTCGAACTTTTCATACTGAAACTGCAGTACAGTGAGGATCAGGAAATTTGTCCTTTCTCCACTGTTGTGTGATCTCGGAGTTGGTATATATAATTAGCGGGGGTGTGAGGGGTGCAGCCCCCCACATGAGTGGAATTCGATGAACGGTATTTCCGATGAAATGCTGTTCGCAGAACTGACGGTTCAGTGTAGTGATTTAGTCCCAAAGAAAATAATAGATCAAAAGACAATATAACTATACATTGTTATCATGCAAATGCCTGAAGTCTCTATGAAAGAAAAATAAGAGGAATATGAATTTGTGGTATATCAGAAAGATTTAAAAGTAATTACAATATGTGAGACTTTGAATATTAATAGTATGACATTCCATGACTTTAATAAGCATGCACGCTTCAGAATAGGAAAAAAATCATGGAGGGATCATGTTGTTAGTCCATTAATCCATAAATAGTTATCTTGAAAAGGAAGTGTAGATCAGAGTGTATGTGCTGTATGTTTAAGAAGCATATCAAGGACTAAACGTGCACATATAAATACCGGGCATGTGCTATTCCCAGTGCCAATTTGAGAGTGCAGCCAGAGAGTGGGCATGTATGATTGCAGTAGTTAGTTTGTATATAAGTTAGTTAAGTTAAAGTCAGTAAACTTCTATCGTGATGTGTTTGTGTATAATAAAGCTGCTTGAACAGAACCCACAAAGACTCTTCTATTGTGTCCAAAGTAGGAGAGTGACATGGTGTCAGAATCGGGATTCCAGAGAATGATATTCAGAGCCATGAGGTGCAGAGATGACAGTGAAGGTAAACTAAGAGAAACGAGCACAAAAAGAGACAGAAAAGAACCAAAGGTAATGAGAATTCGCACAAACTGCTGATTTTATATAAAAGATAAAACAGAGCATTACAAGGGCACAAACTGTATTATTAAACAAGCATAAGGCACAAAAGGTTTGTTGACTAAGCAAAATGTTTAAAATTAAGATATCTGATGAAAAAATTATCAGAAGAGTAAAACAAGTATGTTTAAAGCAAAACAAGTGTGTTTGAAGTAGAACGAGCATGTTTAGAGTAAAATCAACACAAGAAAAGTACACTGGGCACGAAAAGAGATTAAACAAGCAAAATGAATATAATAAGGGCAGAAAGGGCACATTAAGCATAAATAAAGCAATGTGGCTGCATATATTTTGGCAAAGTGCTGTGTTTTGGCATAACTATGACTTCGTATTGTATCAAGGGCATAACTAGACTAATTTGAAGTATATCAAAGTATGTAAAAATGGTTACAGCATGTGCTTATTACTGTGCATGTATACTAAAGAGTTTGTGTGCAAAGTGCAACTATTTCATGAAGTACAGTCAAGTGTGGCCATTTCAACAAGTTTCTTGTGCTGGGTGTGTCTATGCGCAAAGTGCTGCCATTACAGAGCATTTCCTGCACTGTAAAGAATTGCCTAGTGGGGTACCACCATTTTAGGGAACTTTCAGTGTGCTGTGTACAGTTTATTCGCAAAGTGCAATTACTTCAAAATGTTATTGACTCTGAGCTTCTCTTACCCAGTTCATTCACATCGTGCAGTTATTTGAAATGTTTCTTACACTGATAAGAGGTGATTTCTTGCAGTAGAGTAATTTCAAAAGTATTACAGTGCCCAGCAACTTATTTCACAAAGTTCAGTTATACAAAGGCTTGTTGTGTATGGGGCATAGTTACAAATACTGGCATAAATTTCTGGTATATGTGTATGTGTATATATTCGTGCTTATTTGCAAAACCCTTCACTGGTATGTGTTAATATGGCAGACGGATCTTGAAATTCCTTACCACTTGTATTTCATCAGAATATTTCAGAGAATTGGAGAATATTTGAGCAAGAATATGATATTTTTATACAAGCAGCTTATTCGGATAAAGATGAATGCACCAAGGCATTAATTTTGTTAAACTTAGCTGAGTCAGAGGCCACAGAAAGAGAGCATTAATTTGTGTATGCACCAGCAGTATAGGAGGGAGAAGGTGAAAACTGTCATATTGTTGTAAAGGCTGAATCAAGGAAAGACCCCGAGTGTTTGATGTGCAAGTTCAGAGAAATGTGTAACTCCCAGACAAATATTACATTGGAGAGGCATTTGTTTTATATGAGAGATCAGAAACCAGGGAAACCTTTGCAGCTTATATAATTGATCTGAGCAACAAGGCAAAAATGTGTCAGTTTAGTGATTTAAAAAATGGGTTAATAAAGGATAGGCTCATGTGTGGTATTAATAGTGCTGCTGTGAGAAAGATCTTGCTGTGTGAGAGTAATTTAACATTGAGTAAAGATACAGAGATTTGCCAAATCCATAAAGTGACAGAAAAATACACAAGTATGCTTGCAAGTGACAAGAGCATGGTTTCAGCAGGCTCAAGAGCAAATCTCGACAGCATGCAACACATAGCAGATAGAAATAGGCCTACTAAGCACATGGCAGCCACAACCCCTGCTGGCTCATTAAGAAAACTACGTAGTTTTCCAGCAAGTTCTAAGACCAGTTCAGTTAAAGGTGCATGCTCAGTACAGTATAAGCATGAATCAGCAAAACCCAAGTCCAGCTTTATTGTTAACTGTCACAATTGTGGTGTCAATCATGAGTCTAAAAGAGAGAAATGCTTAGCATTTGGTCAACAATGTCACAAGTGTAAAAAAATTGAACCATTTCCAAAAAGTTTGCAAATCAGGTAAACCTCATGCAGTAGTAAAAATAGGTCAGACAAAAAAGCAGGTAGATCAAGTAGAGACTCAGCAGTTAGCTTTCTATGTGGATGGTGTATCAGTAATTGGTGAAAGAGTTGATGTGGTGAATTTATTGGCAAAAAGCAGTGTTCTGTACAGTCCGGATCAAGGGTAAATCCACAGAGCTTAAAGTAGACACTGGTTCAAAGTGTACTGTTATATCAGCAGACACATTTGCTAAAGTGAGAAATAATGAGCAACTCAATGTGGCCAGTAGTGCGAAACTTGTTGCTTATGGAGGTGAAGAGATTCAAACCGAAGGCTCAGTGATGCTTTCATGTTATTTGAACAGGAACTGTTACAACTTGTTATTCTCTGTAGTTAGAAGACCATTATGTTTTTTGTTGTGTCTCAAAGATAGTTTGAGAATGAATCTGCTTTCTTTTACCAAAGTTCATCACATAAGTGCATCTCCTAGTTCTAATTTTTCAGAAGCCATTTTCTCAGAATATGCTTATGTTTTTGATGATAGGTTGGGCAAAATATCCAGTAGTGTATTCCATGAAGTTAGACCCATAGGTCACTTCAGTAGTCAGACCACCAAGAAGAGTTCCAATAGCTATGCAAGACAAAGTTAAGGCTCAGTTGGACAAAATGGTACAGCTAGGTGTGATTTGTCCAGTTACAGAACCAACTGAATGGGTATTGTCTATGGTAGCACCTCACAAAAAAGGCTCAGATGAAATCAGAATATGCATTGACCCAAGAGATTTGAACAAAGCACTGGAAAGACCGCACCATCCAATGTACACAGTCAAAGAGGTTGCAGCTCTAATACCAAATGCCATTGTTTTGTCAGTCTTGGATGCAAAGAGTTCATTTTGGCAAGTGATGCTTGATCACAAATTCTCATTACCTTACCATTAAAGTAGATGATTTATTGGTTGGAGGCAATGGTGAAGCAGAGCATGACAGAAACCTAAAGAAAGTTCTAGATAGAGCACATGAAGGAAACTTGAAGCTCAGTCATCTAAAGTGCAGATTCACACTTCCAGACGTTACGTATGTAGATCATTTATTTACGCTGGGTAAGATGGCGATTCAGATAATAGCCTGCTATAGGTCCCCAACCGTGTCCCAAGACTCTCACTCCATGTTCCTAAGCACCCTTGAAACTATTAGGGTCCAACTCAACACTCTCATACTAGATGACTTCAACTACCCCTCCATCAACTGGGAAAACTACTCATGCATCAATGCACTGGCCCAATACTTCCTGGAATTCATCAATTCCAATGCCTTGGACCAGCTCCTTCTTACTCCCACTAGAGGAAGCAACATCCTTGACCTGGCTATTTCTAACATGGCAACCGTTGCTCTACACCAAAAGTCAATTCCTCCTTGGTTAGATCTGACCACAAACTAATCAGCATGGAAATCCGCATCTCACCCACACACACCCCCTGAAAAAGTAAGCACCATGAAAAACTTCTCCACAGCTGCCTTTGGGCCCCTAAAATCAGAGGTGGCTAGCTTCACAGCACCCATGTCAATGGAAACTAGATGCATGACTGCTGAATCATACACCAATGCACTGTATGAACACATACATAAATGCGTGGAACTAGCCATACCCAACAGAACCAAGATGCTCTCCTCCAAAAAAAAGAAAGCCAATCTGGTGGTCCCCTGCTATTAATAAACTCTACAACAGAAGGAAGAAACTGTTGCAGAAAAACCTGAAGTCCCAAGACTGGAAAAACTCCCTTATTAGCCTCAACAAAAGGTTGAGATCCCTCATCAAAACTTTTGAAGCCAGCTATGAAGGCAGAATTGTGACAGACACTAAAAACAACCACAAAGCCTTCTATAGCTATATCAAGAATCTCCACGGCAATACCCAGGTTTGCTCTGAGTTACTACACAATGGTACCTCCTTCATGTACCTCACTAGAGACATGCAACAGCTGGAAAGGCCACAAAAGTACCTCACGAAGAGGATCCTAGGCCTTAAACACATGTCCTACATGGATAGACTCAAAAAACTCCAGCTATTCTCTATCTCATATCATCTACTAAGAGGCGATCTCTGCTTGACTTACAAAGCCATGCTTGACCCAGCTCTTTTAGAAATGCTACATCTAAAGAAATCCCAATCCTTCCACACCACATACTCCAGAGACCTCAACCTCATTACCACAATCAACAGAACATGATGGAGAGACAGGTTCATAACCGAGAAACTGCCCATACTCTGGAATAGACTCCCCATACATGTCAAGCAGAGCACCTCACTGGCCCTCTTCAAGAGAAATCTTGATGAGTGGATGGGAAATAGAAAGTTCACCCCAAGGATCACTCCAGTGGCTCTACTTGATAGAAGCACTGGAAACTAACTTTGGGCATCATGATGCCATGGCACTTCTATGGGCTAGGCTTGTAAAGGCTCCAGGGCCATTAGCCTAGTACACACCTATGAACCAGTACTGGCTTGAGACCAGACCCGACCAAGCAAGCAGCAATTCTTGAGATGTCAGCAGCAGACAATGTTCAAGCTCTACAATGTTTCTTAGGCATGATTAACTATTTAGGCAAGTTTATACCAGACTTCAGTGAGTTGATAGCACCTTTAAGAGATCTAACTCACAAAAATCTTGCATGGTCATGGTTAGAACAGCACCAGAAGGCATATGAGGACCTCAAGCAGAAAATTGTCACCCAACCTACATTAAGATACTATGATATGAACAAACCAGTTACTCTTTCCTGTGATACTTCAGAGTTTGGCCTAGGCACAGTTATACTTCAAGAGGGCAGACCAGTAGCCTATGCATCTAGAACACTTACCCAAACTGAGATGCAGTATGTTCAAACTGAGAAAGAAGTTTTGGCAATAGTATTTGCATGTTCCAAGTTTCATGATTATATTTATGGTCGAGCTATTCAGATTGAGACGGATCACTAACCTCTAGTTACGATTCTAAAGAAGCCTATACATTCAGCTCCACCAAGGTTACAAAGAATAATGCTCAAATTGCAAAAGTGCAGCTTCAAAATTGTCTATACGAAAGGCAAACTACTCTGTCTGGCTGATACCTTATCCAGATCACCCAGGAATACAACAGAACAGCTTGACACAGAGAACTTTGACATTGATGTGATGGCAGTGCATAATATTTCTACCACTAGGCTTGATGAGTTGAGAAATCACACTAAGACTGATCCGATTTTGCAAAAGCTCAATCACTTTCTTAACGATAGATGGCCATCAAAGCAATCTAGTATACCACCAGAACTGTTAACCTATTTTCCCTGCGGAGGTGAAATGTTGATGGAAGATGGCGTTATTTTCAAAGGTCCTAAAATTGTTGTTCCTGCTTCCTTACAACATGAGTACATCCAGATTTTGCATCGTGGTCCACATCCACTGAGAGAACAGTGAAAGAATTAGTATTTTGGCCTTCATTACCGAAAGACATTGATAAAGTACTATCTTCTTGTTCAATATACAATAATACTAGATCGCACCTGCAAAGAGAACTGCTTCAGCTACATCCAGTTCCTGAACTGCCTTGGTCGACAGTAGCCAGTGATATCTTTGAGTGGAACAATCAGCACTACTTGTTATTGGTAGACTCTTATTCAAATTGGTTTGAGATTGATATACTACCTAATATAACATCTACTACTGTTATGACTAAGCTGAAATGTCATTTTTCAGTCCATGGTAGTCTGCACAGTTATTTCTGACAATGGTACTCAATTTACTAGTCAATTGTTTCAGAAATTCGCAAGAGAATGAGACTTTCTACACATTACTATCAGTCCTGAGTATCCTCAGTTGAATGGCCTAGCTGAGCGTGCTGTGCAGAGTGTGAAACAGCTACTTGAAAGGTCAAGACCTGACAATTCAGACATTTTCTTAAATCTGCTTAACCTTAGGAATGTACCTTGTGATGATGTTCTCAGATCTCCAGCTCAACGACTTCTTTCCATGCAAACAAGAACTACGCTACCTATTCCTACCAATCTACTAAAGCCTAAAGTGAAGAATAATAAGACCATCAAGGCTCAATTATTTAAGAAACATTCAATCCAGAAGTCATCGTGTGACAAGTTGAGCAAACTTCTTTCTCCATTAAGGGAAGGAGAAATAGTTAGACTTCAAACAGAAAAAGGTTTTGACTGCATAGGGCAAGTTATTGGCTAATGTCCTCAACCGAGATCCTACATTATAGACCAGGTAGGTACGCATTACAGGCAAAACAGGAAATATCTGTTAGCTGTACCAGAATCATCATCACAACATTGTTATTGCGACTTAGACTCTAAATCTCAGAGAAAGCCAACTATTGTTTCCATCCCAGAGGTTGTTCCTACCTCTGATTTCATCCCTGAAGATGTTCCGAGTAAATCACAGATCGAACATTTTTCAGTGACAGTTCCAATAGTTAAGCCCAGTTCCCAATTTTATACCACACATTATGGATGAGTATCTAAGCCAAGTGTGAAATATGTAGCAACATAGACTTAACTGTGTATACATGTATTATATCTTGTATTAATGCATGACTAATTGTCTGTGATATCTGCATGTCAAAATATCCATAACATTGCATATTTTGTTTTTTCAAGAGGGAGAATGTAGATCAGAGAGCATGTTTTATGTTCTGTAATCTTTAAGTAGCACATCAAAGACTGAGAGAGGACATATAAATATCAAGCACGTGCCATTTCTAGTGCCATTTTGAGAATGCAGCCAAGGAGTAAACATACATGAATACAGCAGTTAATTTGTATATGTTACTTAAGTTAAAGTCAGTAAACGTCTATCATGATGTGGTTGTATAAAATAAATCTGCTTAAACAGAACCCACAAAGACTCTTCTATTATATCCAAAGTAAAAGAGTGACAATAACCCCTCCAGTTATAACTAGGGAACATGTACTGGCTGTACTTGCTAAATCCAAAAACTCAGCCCAAATGCGCCCCATAACATCCCAGGATACCTCCTGAACAGTCTAAAATATGACTTATCAGGACCCCTGGAATCATTATTTAACTATAGCTTAAACCAGGCTTTGTGCTATGTGAATGGAGGATTGCAGCTGTCACCCCCCTTCATAAGGGAGGGTCTTCAACATGTCCTGGAAACTACAGACTTATCTGTCTGACTAGTCTGCAAAGTCATGGAAAGAATTATCATGGAAATTATTAACAAGTACATGGCTTTGTCAAAGGTAGGTCATGCTTACTGAAGCTGCTCGACTTTGAAAAGGTCGCTAAGGCAATGTATGAGGCATACCTCTCAGCTTTTTATCTCAAGAAATCTGGACAAAGAGTAAAATAATGGGGGGGCAAAGGCCCAAAAATAGGGACAGATTAAAAATATTATCTTATATACTTAGAAAGTTACTAGAACAATTGGATTTGTATTAGCATACAATTTTATAAAGGATATGAAGCCTGAAACTCAAATGTAGGTCATTATTTAATGACTTCAATCCTCACTGATTTACCAGAAAACCACAAAACTTATGACTGGAAGACCAAAAATATGAGGCAATAATTGGACATTCTGTGAAAATCTGTACAGTTGAAAGGTATGGTTTGAGGAGAAAATGATGCATATGGCCTACTTAGATCTGGCTAAAGAATTTGATGCAGTACCCCCACTTGGGTGTTGCCAATAAACTTACAGAACTAGGTCTAAACCACTTTTTAACAAGCTGGCTCAATGATAAGACCCAGGAGGTTAGAATCGGTGAGGCCACCTCTACAAAGAGGCTAGTCACCAGTGGAATTTCCCAGGGCTCTGTGCTAGGTCCACTCTTTTTTGGCATCTGCTTCTTGGATGTCAACACCAATGTCAAAGGCCTTTGGCTAAACAAGCTTGCAGATGATTGCAAACTGGCAGCAAACACTTAATCACTGCAATATGACAACACCCTTCAGGAAGGTCTAACACAGACAAACGCTTGGTGTCAAAACTATGCATTAAAATTCAGTACCAGAAAATGTATTATAATATCTTATGGGAAGTAGGCCAACCTTTAAGTACATCATCAATAAACCCCCCCAAAAGGTTGATTCATTAGTTAGGCATCTGGGAAGTAATGTAGATAGTAACATAGCCTTCAACTAACATATGACTAATGTAGTAAGAAATTTTTTCCATGTTGCTCAACTTATAAGCAGGGGTATGGCGTCTAGGTCAAGAGAAGTCATCATACCACTGTACTCAACCCTTATCAGACCCATGTTAGGCTATAATGCCCCATGCAACAACTGGAATGTCCTTTCAAAAAGAATGCATGGAGTAAACACAGTGTCCTATGCTGATTGCCTCGGAGTCCAGTCTCTTTGCTCAGTATCCTACAGACTTTTGAGAGCTGATCTTTGCCTGGCATACAAGGCATCCCTGGACCCTGTTTTGATGAACCATTTGCACATCTGCAAAACAAACAGCATCAGGACTACTAGATTAAAACATCTAAATTTTGCTTGCGACATAAGGACATATTAGAGAGACAGATATGTTTCAGAGAGAATTCACATTCTGTGGATAGGCTCCCCATCCATATGAAGCAGAGTTCCTCCCTATCCCTATTCAAGAGCAACTTAGGCCAATAGATGGGTAATCAGAAATTCACCAATGATCTGATGCTTATGTTGGTGATGGTCAGAGGCAGTCAGTAAATCACTCCCTCTATAAATCAAATTTGTGGGCCACATTTGGGTTGCACAACTAGGCTTATACGGGCCATAGTGGTCGTTAGCCTAGTGTACACCTATGAACCTATAAGGGTGAATATGGCAGCTTATGGGTCAAACTGACACCATACTGCAAGGTGTACACCTGCATGGGTGCATTATGCAACACCTGTACTTTAAGCAACTGTCACTGCTACTGGGTAGTGTTACTCTGGTTAGGGAACTACCTGATGTGAATACTCTTGCCTCTTAATTTAGGCATATACAAAATTGCTAGTAAGACTTGGTTTGGCAACAAGAATTTAAAGTGCATTGCGGCTTATTCTTGTTTTTAACATAATGAGTCAATTATCTTGTAATATAGAATCATGCTTAGGTCATAGACATTACTAAATAAGGAAGTACATTTGTCATCACACAAGTTTTTTTTCTTGACAAAACTTTTACACTTGCTCAAGCAGGGATACAACTTATAACTGATGTCTCATTTTCGTTAAATGGCTTGCTCACTTAAAATTACAGAGTATCTGAAATAATGGAGATGAAATAAATCAAACATTGCACTCTGGATGAAGAACAGTAAGCAATTCATCTACAGATTAAAATCTTTTTTTTATATTAACTACTAGATAAACTGTTTTACTTTTTTCAAAGAGATTTTGAGATTTAAAATTGCTAATATACACTGAACTCATGTAGAAAAATTAATTTAAATCTGTAATCTTTATAACAATAAGTTTCTTTGTGAATATGTATACACATGCACCTGTGCAAAACAGCTTGGCTATAATCACAATATACTGTTTTTTGAAAAGTACTATACTTTAATAATACAGTTTGGGTGAATTCAGTAAAGCCGGCACACTTTTTTTTTTTTTTTTTTTGTGTACGCATCGTGCTGCGTACATGACCGCAAACATTTTTAGTTTCAGTAAACATTGCTTAGCGGTGTGCAAGCACACACAAACAGGGAAACTTCTATGCAATGCAAATTTCTCTTAAGCAGGTAAATCTTATGCAAATGAAGTAGGTTGAGCAACCCAACAAGGTGAAAGGCATCCGTGTAGACTCCATGTCTGTGTTCATAGTGTACGTGGAAATTTCCCCTTACAGGAGTCTACATGAACTGAAGGGGATGTAAAAGTCCACAAATAGGGACATAACTCCCCTGAAAATAGTAGATGACAGACATTTATGTAAAAAACATACATTGTGGATGTTTGTAAAAGGAAGGGATATGTAAAATTAATATTTTTTTAAACACTTTTTGCATGTTTGCACTATGCGCCACATTGCGCAAACATCCTTAACAGGAAAAAAAATGTAAAATAACATCAACAATGTAGTTTACACAAAGATACTGTAGGACCCTACATCGGATCCATACAATGGTACAGTCATGTTGTTACCTAGCTTACACTGCCAAGAACCGTGTAGTCTGCAGTCCATCAGCACAAATATGTATGCAAATGAGGTTCCTTTGTTGCATTGCTAAAAGGAGCAACTGTGTCCACATATCCCATTTGAGTAGGCACCTACATGGTTTTGATATTCCCACTGTGTTACTTTTAGAATTTTTTAGTGCTCAGCATGCATGCTTGCCCATTGTGCCGCATAGCTGAGCATGTTCATGCAAGCAGACTAGCCACATGACTGTGATGCCATAGGCATCTGTCAAAGAAAACTGGCTATATTTGATTACTAATATATACTTTTGTATAAGCTACATATAGTGCTGCATCACACAATGAAGTAGGCCCTTTTAAATCAAGTCAGTTACATCCTAGGCAGGTGAACTGCATCATAATTAGCCAATCCTCCATGGTGGACTTAAAGCAGAACTGTATAAAGTATGCATACAACCTACATTCTGATTTTCCTTCAATACTCTGAAGCATTGGAGTAGACACTTGAAATTTTAACTGAGATAATGCTAGGGGCTGCAGCAGGCTTTCTACATCTGTATATGCTAGATGCTGAAGTCAGAGCTGCTGATGCTGTTGATAATAGGCCTAGGCTGAGTGCTCAGGCCCAGGGTAACCTTCCAGGAGCTTCATGAACTGGAGATCATAGAGTGCTACAGGGTGGACAGGGATATATTACAAGAGCTCAGTGAGGTCTGCTGCCCTCAACAGAGAGCCAGAGCTAACAGAGGTGAACCCATTCTAGTGGAAACTAAGGTACGTGTGGCCCTTAAGATACTAGCTAGAGGTACCTTTCAAAGACGAGCTGGAGACATGATGTGGGTGTCACAGGCATCTGCATCCTGGATACCCTACCAATTTCTGGATGCTTTGTTCCCACATGCCAGTGAGCACATATCTTTTCCCCTTGACCCTGTGGTGAGGGACAGCAGTATGCAACATTTCTGCCATGTAGCACACTACACTGAAGTACTGGGTGCCACAACTTGCACTCATGTACACATCAAGGCACCACCTGGTGAGCAGGGTAGAATCTATATTAATTGTAAGGGATACCACTCCATCAACTGCCAAGTCAAGAGAAAAGCCCAGGGGATCATATTGAATGTGTATGCTGGCAACCCTGGCAGTTACCATGACTCCCATATCTGTTACACTTCACAACTGTGCCAGATGTTTGCTAGGGGGACATCCCACAGGTCCATTTATTGGGGGATGCTGGCTAAGCTCTGGAACCGTGGATGATGACACCCATCAGAAATGCACCCACACTCACAGAAGAACACTATAATAAGGCACACGTACAAACTAGCAACATCATAGAGCATGTTGAAATAAAAAAAGTAAAATTTATTCAGCTACTGCAGAAATAATATAGCAGCATCAATGTAGCAAATCCACAGTTATAAAAACCAACAAACTGGATTAGCAGTTGGTGAATAAACAGTGATAGGTATCTTGTAGCAACACAAAATTCAATATAGCTCCACAGTATGACCTCGTACGTACACAGTAGTATAGTGGATTGTTATGTTATATCATTGTAGCTATGGACTGGGTACATTATGCAGGTAACTATACTGGGTTATTTGGACAGAAATTACATCCACTTGGGACAACAGACACCCATTCCACTAACATGTCACTATTTACATTCGGCAGGCCTCATGCATGGAATATTCATCCAGTCCGACTGCAATACATTACTAGTACATCATTCAAGGGACATGTTAGAAAGTGAGGTTAAATGACAGTCAGACTAGTGTGTGTCCTACCAGAACATGGGCTTTTGTCCCCCACCCTTCAAAACAGCAGTGCCCCCTTGTAACTGCCATAAAAATAAATCCTCTATGCTGTATGAGCATTTCACACAGTTAGTATGCCACACAGCATCAGGACAGTAATGTACAATTTGAACTTACATATTATGTACTATTTAACTGAAAATAGCAAAGTACATATTTATGCAGGTGATGCTGTGATGAATGATCCCCTGTCTATCAAGCAGCCTCTGTGGCTCAAAAGACTAAGGCAGTTAACTTGTGTGATGGTGTTCAGGGTTCTGATATCCAGATATTTGGCATATTAAGGAGTTATAAGTAATGTTTTACAGACTGTGACTCTGTGTATGCTATGCTAGTATTAACCTATTTCTCATATCAATTACACATTTGCATCTGCTGTGATGTAATTTATAGAGATTTGACAGGGTCATACACAAAACACTGATCAGTAAACTAGAACAACTTGGTATTGATGCACTCTTGATAAGATGGATAGCTGCATGGCTTACATATAGGACTTGGCAAGTATCATACAGCAATTAGACAAGTGAAATAATTGGTTACAGTCAGAGTGTCCCACAGGGCTTTGTTCTAGGCACAAACTTGTTCAGATTCCTCTGTAGACCTATCTATTTCATTTGAGCTGTTTTACAGTCTGTATACAGATGACTTGAAATTAGGTATACTGATTACATGTGTTATAAATCGGGCATGTTTGACAAATAACTTGACTAAATTGACCATTTGGGCACAGGAGTATAATATGCTGATAAATACATCAGAAATTAAGCATATGAGATTTAGAAGATATACATAGAAATTAAAACCACCTTACCACCTATCCACGACTTGTACTTATCCGGATGTATCAGCAGTGCCACAGGAATAATTTTAAGACTCCACTCACCCTGCTTACAGACTATTCCTGCATCTAACATCTGGAAAGTGCTTCCGAAGCATATGTTGCAGAACTATGAGATTCAGGAACAGCTTCTTTCCTAATGTCATCAGACTGCAGAACTTTAGTAACCATTACATTTCATGATGTCCAACTGGGTCAGTAGAAATTGTCGCAGATTGTGCATTAATCTGGTTGCCAGTCTAATCTAATACTTAGTGCAATATTCACTATAACTGTAACTTATAGGCCATCTAGTGCAGTAACAATGCATTAAAATATGTCTTCTTTCACTGCAATATTTGTTGTGAATTCATAAATTAACCATAGTGCAATACACTAAGGTCTATAGTGCAATACTCTAATATTCACAGTGCAATACTCAAATATCTGTTTCTGTGCAAGAATCAATGTAATGTCTTAACCAAGTACCTGTGCAATACTAATGTCTCATGCAAGCAAGTTAAGTGTTCAGTTTGAAAAGTGTTAAAATGTGTTTCTAATTATGTGCAATATTAGTCTGTCTACCTGCATATCCATGATGTAATAGCTAGGTGTTATATGTGTAAATGTCTGAGAAAATAGTCTATATATTGTCTACACATTGAATCCAGAGACGCAGGATTTCATTCAGTTTTTGCACTTGTGTGATTTCTGAATGACAACAAAGTTTACTTTGACTTTGACTTTAGAAAGGTGAATATTACACACAGCACACAGTGATTGAAACTGTAGATTCATTTATGGACCTGAATGTATAGGTGGATACAGCTTTGAGTGTTTTTAATCATATCACAATCCCAGCCTTGAGTACAGCTGGCTATGGAGTGGAGTCAGTTTATGGAACATTAAGTCTCTGATGTAAACTATGCTCCACCCATTTGTGTGCTACTTAGCAATGCACAAACAAGCCAAAAATACCACTGCACATGCCCATACACTTAGTTAAGCAGACAGAAAATTCAAAACATTATTTACATATATATGTATGTATGTATTGTGAAAAGGGAGGAGAACAAGCTAAAATTAAAGATGAAAGCAAAGTATCTAAATATATAGAAAATGCAACACAATGCTATCTGGCAAACAGATGGTTTTTGATACAGATATTTTTGTAGTGGAATTTTTGAGCCCTTTGGGATTGGTACTGAATGCACATGTCACTGTGATGACCCTACTCTGGGACAGTAATCAAGGAGCCTGAATCCTCACCCCAGACACTAGAGAGTTCACTTGGAACAAAATGAATACACCCAGTATTTCCAGATGCAGCTCTCTGCAACATGCAGAATTTCCCTTAAGAGCACACAGGGGGCACACTCAGTCCAGGGGCTGGGTTTATCTGTCTCTCTCTCTCTCTCTCTCTATCTCTCCAGGTCCCAAGTAAGACTCCCCACTGGCACAGCTGTAGAGTTGAGTCTACAGCCAAGTGTCCAAGCCAAGTCCGCCACCACCCTCTCTGTGAAACAAGTGCTTCACGTCTCTGCTCCAAGCAGCTGACACACAAACACTCCTTGAGATTTGATTTTTCACACATACACTCACCTGGGAAAGACTGGCACAGATTTAAAAGTTATGCCCCCTTCTGCCCAGACTATAAAGTAGTTAATGCCACCAAACACTCCAAAGCCAGCTACTCTAAGGCTCTTACAAGGGTATTCAGTTATACTGAGTGAAATTAATATTAGTGCAAATGGTAATATAGTAAGGCTTTCAATAATGGCCCAGAGTCACCAAATAGATATGAGTACTCTCAAAGGTTAAATATTCTCTAAAGGAGCAGCCACAATGAAAAGTTTAAATATATTTAATAATAAATAATAAAAGAACATGAAAATACTAAATATTTATTTACAATAAACACCAGATTTGCAATCACAGGAAATATTAAAAATAACACAGGTGGAAAGGTTCACACAGTTACAGAAAAACAATACTTAACTAATCTCACCATATTGTTCTGAATGATTTAAAGAATTATTATTCCCTGGTTACTTACTAGAGCAATGCAAGATGTCATAGGTGAGAGATTTTTAGTGATGGATTACAGAATGACATCACATACATCTGGTCATCTGACTTCTGGTTCCCATGCTACCCCCTTGGCTAGAAGCTGTCAGGATTTAGCATATATGTGTCAATAATACACACATAGAGCCTTGCTAAGATCTGCTGTAGCTCCTGGAAGTCATAAAACAATTTCATACCTCCATCCTTCCAGAGTAGCAATTAGTTCACCCCAAGGAGAATGCAGAAAGCTTCCTAGTACAGACCTTTTGTCTCTGACCGCATTGAGAACTGTAAGATACACTCTTTATGGCCTAAGCCAGGTAATTTAATTGCAAACTATTTTCAAAGTTAGGTGGATTGAGATTACCCTCTTCTCTTCCAGAATCCTCTGTTAATACATATACATTTAAACAGTTACAATAATACATGTATATTTCTTTTTTCCATCCAGCAGGGCACACTGTTGATACATTTTTAACATAAGCAGCTTTACAAATACAGTTTTCAGCGCAAACATCTGTACAAATCAGTTTGATATACAAATGACATATAATTCTTTACAAAATTCCAGCTATCTGTGCTGGCATATGTTACATATCTACTGCTCTACTTCTCCAGGCAAAGCAGGAAATACCTCACATCATCACACTCACAATTTGTGGAGAGAAATGGTTAGACAGCTATGTGAGTGAAGTGTGTTAGAGTGAGGTGGAAAAGCATTTGAAAGCTTTTATACCTAGTATTTCAAGTTTGGAGATGGACATTTTTTCACTCTCCTTTACCTGTCATTTTTCTCCCCATCCTTCTCCCACTTGATCCATTTGTTTTGTATGGAGTGTGAAACAGGCATCTCTTGGTTAGAGAGTCCTAAAACACATTCATTCTTGGGTGGAAATTCTTATTAGTCCATTATTCCTCTTCTGGCAAAAGTCAGTTGGTAGGGGAAGGCCATTTCCAAGGTCCAAAAGAGTTGCCTATCCCTGTCCCTTGCTTTTGCAATCATGCTTGTCTAGCACCTTCTGTAAGTAGAATGTGCAGCAGACTTTAGTTCAAGGTTGTCCCTTGCCTCCACAAGGTACATAATCCAGCAGGATAAGCACCTCCAACTCACAGAAAGGCACTGCAGGCAAGCTTTCCCAATCCCCACTGGGAGATTATGTTCCATGTGTGTGCCCCTAAATATGCACCCCTCCCATCCCTACACCCAGAGAGACGAGAACGTGCACCAGCCCTTTGTCATGCACCACCCCTTCATTCCTCTCTCTCTCCCTCTGTCAGCTCTGTGATGCCCATTCCCTGGCCCAGCAATCAGGGAGCCTGAAGCCTCACCACTAACACCAGGGAGGCCATCTCATAAGCATAGTACATTTTATTGTTTTGAATAAATTTACATAGCTTGGCTATAAAATAGTGAAGATTTGAATATCCCTAGTTATAACACAAACAAAAATAACTGGCTTAATATACTGAGCCTAATTTTACTAATTGCACAGTAAAAATTTATCATAATGGGCAATGTAACCCCAGTGACACAGACCAGTATTTCAGTTTGACTAGAAGGTAAACAACTGTCTCTCCTGTGAGAACTCATGGGATTCCTCAAAGGATCCTGTTCCAAAGCACCTTAGCTCAATCTCTAATCTGCTATCAGTTCCTGTAAGCTAGGTCTAAGTCTCCTCATGTCTTTCATGGGAAGCCTCTGTTTTTTGCATTTGGATTTTTATAGTGGTCATGGTCCTGATGCGATGGGATTTCAAGGTAGTGCCGAGGTTTAAGTCTTTATGGATTTCTGAAATGCATGCAGAGATTGGCAGGAGAAGAACATCAGATTCAGATTAGATCCAGAGCTGAAGTTTCAGTCTTCAGGAATCTCTGTGCAGTTACTGGCTCTCTCTAGTCTGGGTGAGGTGAATAATCCATGGGTCTGAGACAGGAGGGCCTATTTTGGAGACTCTACATCCTCTTGTGGGGGGGGGAATAATCTGGTGAAGATGAACACCAAATAAAATGTGGGTACAATGACATCCTTGTGAATGCTTTTCTGATCTTCTGTGAAAGAGCTGCAATGTTGGGTGTGAATGTTTTCACTGACTTCCTTTGGGTGTAGTGGGTTTGATGAGGTGTTTTTATTTGTGGGTGTCTTTGTTTATTCTTTTTTGGGTTTTGGTTTGGGTTGTTGTTAGGGACTATACATTTTTTTGGTTTTTAGTTTTTCCGTCTGCTCGGCCTTTTCTGTTTTTGTGTTGTTTTGATGTGTATGGTGCACCAGTTGTCCGCTTGCAGGAGGCCTTCTAGTTTGTGTGTGTGTCTGCACTCCTTCCAGCTAGCCTTGTTAGATTTTTAGTCATCTGCAAAGATGGTCCAGAGTTTATCCGATGTTGACATTCAAACTTGGATCTGGCTTGTGATTGGCTTAACTGATCACACAATGTCCAAGTGTTTTTTTTGTCTTTTCTGGTCTTGCTTTTGTGCTTTGGGTTTGATCTAGTCATTTGTTCTCTTTTAATCTGTTGAGAGCTCCAGTGATGTCTAGAGATGGGGCAGCTGAGCTTAGTTGTAGCCAGTTAGAGCTAAGCAGTATAGACTGCTTTGCTGAAGCTGTTAGAGCTCTAGTTACTGTTTTCAAAAAGTTTTGATGCTGGCTACAGAGACTGACTAGGACAATCTTGGAACTGGGTGGGCCCCGGTGTCTGTAGGTCCAAGTGTCTCCCCTGTCTCTATTTATCTAAGCATGATTTCCTGGTCTTTTGCTTCCTTTCCCAGATGATCTTCAAGCTGCTTGGGCGGTAGTTTTGCCCCCCGTGGTGGTGTGACCTGGGGGTTGCTTTTGGTCTTTCTGGACAGGTGCCAGTGTGGCTGGTTAAAGGTTAAGTGTACATAGTGTGGTATTAGCATTTTAAATGTTCACTTCCCTCACGCAACTTGCTAACCGAGTTCACCCACATGTCCATTGACCTTGGCTTGATTATGTGCTTTTTGTTTTGTTGTGGGTTTATCTCATTGGGACATCACTTTTGACAGGGAGATTATTTCTTCTTTTGGGAGTGATTTTTGATTTTTTTTGACTGAACCTGGCAGCTTTGCACTGAACCTGTCATGTCAGCCAGAATTCATATCATATGTTTCAGTGTATTTTATGTTGTTGCAATATCTGTGGGTTCAGTGTATCTTATGTTGTTGAAAGAAGGCTTTGTGGTTATGAAGAAGGCTTTGGTTATCTTTTACATAGCTGAGCGTTTTTTTTGTGTTAAGTTGGCCTGTTTTTTTCAGAGAGAGAACATAGTTTTTGTCTTCTGTTTTTGAGAGAAGAGAACATTTCTTAGCTTTTCCTTCTTTTATACATTTTGTTTTTTTCTTGCTTTTGCTCTGTGACAGCACAGCTTGCCACCCTTTGGGTGGAGATCTTTGTTTGAGTTTGAGGGATTTTGATCATGATGCATGAGGAGATGATTTCTTTAGATTGCATGATGCAAATTGGTTTTGATTGTGTGGATTGTGTTGGGTGGGATTGGATACCACATCAACCATCTCAGTCTTAAGAAAAGCAGAGAAGATTTTCAGAATTTTGGGAAGGGGCCACTGTGGGGGTGGAGGTGGGGGGGTGGAGGTGGATATGTACATCCAGGGTGTGGGGTGAGTGGTATGTGGGTCAAATAGTGGTTGGTTTGTTTACATGTTTGTGATGATCAGGGTGTGGTGCATTATCTTTTGTGGTTTGTGGTGTAGTGGACTAGTTTAGTGCATTAGGTAGTTTCCATGAATTCCCCAGTTCATTTGCATTTTAGCTAGGGTATTCAATGTAATATTATTAATCTAATCTATATGTTCTAAGTCTCCTAGTAGGATGTTATTTTAGTTTTCATTCATATTGGTCAATATCTTCAAATGTCTGAGGAAGGTTGGGAAGGCTGAGGGTTCTTTGGATTGGGGTTTAGTAACTTGTTGTATATCCTTTTTATCATCTCAGGTTTTGCTATATATAGTTTTATATATGGCTGGTTATGCTACATGTTATGCTTGGACAGTTGGGGTGTCCTTTATGGTGATGTGGATGTCCCTCCCCTTTTATGGGTGTTGGGGGGGGGGGCCTGCAACTGGGTATAATCTGGTAAGGCTATGGGTGCCAGGTGCTCTCGAGCCCCTGGAACCTTGTTGCAGACTGCACACAGGTCGATGTTCTCCGCCGACATGCCCACCATCTTGAGGGCCTACATGCTTGGTGGACTTCTGCATTAGAGCAGATTTTTTTTAGTTTTTTTCCATTTTTGTTTCTCTTTTTTTTTTTTTTTTTTTAGCCTTGCCTAAAAAAAAAGAGCCTTTTTCAAAAAAGCCAGCCCATGGGGTGAAGCCCAAGCCCAGCCATGAGAGGTGTAAGCAGTGGTGAGAGGTGTGGTGTGAGCAACATGTGTGGCCAGGTCCAGGCAGAGGCAGACATCCCATGATGACCATGATTACATCAATTTTTAAAGCTTGAGCCAATGATTAGCCAATTATTAATTGTGATCATCTTGTGGTGGGCAGCTTGGGTATCATTCTTGGTGAGGCAGGTCTCTCTCAGGGGGCAGAGTCGGAGAGCTCTCTCGCTCATACTCTATGAGGCTTCTCTCTAGGTCCTCAACACCAGCATGGACAGGTCATTAACACACATTGTAGGAATCTTGGTGACCTGAGGACTGCTGCTTTGTGTATGTTGGTGGCCAGTGCCCCCATGTAGCGGATCCAGTTCTCCCTAGACAGCCTTCAGCCTGGTTCATCCTTGTTCAGCCTGGTCAGAGCTATCTAGTCTACCTATTCTACCCATCATAGAGGTTATAGGTTTAGCCTAAAGGGTGTGATGATTGATTTACACTTGTTATTTTTGCATGTGTGTGTTTTGTGTGTTTTTGTTTTGTGGTTTTTTTTTGTGTTGGGAGGTTTTGTTGTTGTTTTTTTTTTTTGTTTTTTTTTAGAGTTATTTTTAGCCTTTTGTGTGTTATGTTTTTGTTTTGCAGTTGGGTATATGTGGGAGGTATGGGGTTGTGTGTGTTGTGTGCCATCTCCTCCTGTCTGGTCATGCCAGCCCTGAGCCCTGAGAGTTGAGAGAGAGCTCAGTTTGGCTATATAGTTGCATCTCTCACATTTATTTGTGTTTGTTGGGAGGAGGAGTTGGTTGTCTGTGTACATGAGACAAATGTAGCATTGTCTCAGACAGAAAATGCTCATATAGGAGAAAGGGATAACAAATACACAGTAAAGCACAATTTCTCTTAAGTGCATACAGCTATCACAGTCAGTCTGGGGCTGGTTGCTCCCTTGCTCTCCAGGTCCGCAATAAGATTCCCCACTGGCACAGCTATAGGGTCCAGATCTCAGCCTAGCTGGCAAGCTAACCTCCAGTACCCCTCTCTGTCCCACCAGTGCTTCGTGTCCCTGCCCAGGTAGCTGACTCACACACACCTTGAGATAAGTATTTATACAATTTTACAGACACTTCTGGGAAAGGCTGACACAGATTCTCCAGCTGTACCCCTTTACCCAGACTATACGGTAGTAATTACTGCCACCACTAGCTAATACTTATCAGCTACACAAAGGCCCTTAAAAGGGTGTCATATTATTACTGTGCAATATTATTATCCAATTGGTAATATAGCTCAGGGCTAAAGCTCTAAGATAGGCTTAGACAGTAAACTCTATAAATATGCAATGTACTCTAGAGCTACCTTATCTCTACACAAACCAGCCACAGGTAAAATGTTTTTAAAATATATAATAATAAATAATTAAAACACAAGACAATACTACTACAATACAATGCTACTCAAGAGTTCAGAGATCACACAGAAACTTAAAATAATCCCGTAGTACAGTTCTGACATAACAGAAACACACTTAGTCTAATCTTTATAGTCCTAGCTATTCTTACAAGAAAACATACTTCTAAAGTAACTTACTTACACATAGCAAGGCAGTGCTGAGTTGAATAGTCAGACAGAAAATGCTTACAGTCTCTCTCTGAGCAATAGTTTTTAAATCATTAACAAAGATCTCTGCTGGGCCCTCCCAGATTACATCATTTTGACACAGGTTTTCCCAGTAATACACATTACATCATTTTGATACTTAATCTGGAGTTCCCAGGCCACACTGAAACTGCATTTACATTCTTTTACACATAGAGCAACAAAGAACATTCCACATGTAAATTCTGGTCATTAACATTAACCTTAAAATGATAGGCAGGATGTTTACTCCAGACTCATCGAATCCAAATTCTAACTTCAAAGGACATACAAAACATAATTTTAATTTCAACGAACATTTGAAATGCTTGGCTTAGTTTTCCTTACAGCAGATGGCAATGTTGCTACAATCTTAAGTTCACATTTTACAGTGTTTTTTTTTTTTTCATTTAAGAAACAAGCCTGTATTTTATGTTTATATTTACAAATGCCAGAATTATGTATCAAATTCTATCTGGCTAGGCTGGCAGCCTTCACCCATCTTCTACCAGTCTTCACAAGCTCAATGAGGCATAAGTGCCACTAATCAAACTTAGGTTGCCTGGATTACAGTGGGGGCTTTATCGATCTGTGTCATAAGTCTGGTTCATAGGTTCAGAGGTATATAATAGGCTAATGACCACAGGGCCTTTATCTATCTAGCTGCGCAACCCAACCCAATTTTGTCCTCATGTAACATGGGTGTCTATTTGGAGGGGCATGTTATTTAGGATGCTGCTAAAAGTTTAATGGAGGGGGAGGGGTATGTTAGTTAGGGAGTATTTACTTTCAGCCTCTGTCTATCAGAGACATGGGGGCCAGACTGGGGGTGAATTTTTAATTTCCCATCCAATGGTCAAGGTTACATTTGAATAGGGTTAGGTTGGACTTAACTTGGATGAGCATCATTTGAGACACATATCTGTCTTAGCAGCATGTTCTAGTTATGTTGCAAGCAAAGTCTGAATCCTTGGATCTAGTATTTCTGGTGCTAGCCTTGGATCTAATGTTTCATATGGGAAAGGTCTATCAGGGTTGTATCTGAAGTTGCCTTATATGCCAGGCATAGATCGCCTGTGAGTAACCTGTTGGAGACTGAGTATAGAGACAGGGCTTTAAGGCAATCTGTACAGGACAATGTGTTAACATTCTGGATTCTCTTTGTAAGGAACCTCTGTGGGCATTTCAGCTGTTGCATATGTCTGATCAGGTACTTGCCAAAAGAGACATTTTACTCAATAATGGGTCTGATAAGGTCTGCATAAAGTGGTACTATAAGTTCCTTGGACCTGGATGCTGTACCTTGACTTAGATGGTGAGTGACATAGAATAATTTTCTTAATACCTTAGTTACATTTTGTTCAAAGGCCAGATTACTATCTACCAATGTTCTCATATTCATAACTACTGGGTGACGTCTTAGGGAGTATTTTATCGATGGAATAATTAACCTGGTTGGAATTTTTCCCAAAAGGCACTATAATGTACTTCTTCTCATTGAATTTTAATTTGTGGCTTTAGCAACAGTTATTTGTCTGTGTTAGACCCTCTTGCGGGATATTAGTGTCATGGAGGAATACGTGATAGCTCCCACTTTACAGTCATCTGCAAACTGAGTGAGCCAGAGGCCTTTGACATTAGCCTTGACTTCCAAGCAGTAAATGCCAAAGAGGAACTGGCCCAGCACTGAGCCCTTAGGTATTCTGTTCATGAGCAGTCTCCTGGTGGAGGTGGTCTCACCAGTCCTGATTTCTTGGGTCCTATCTGTAAGTCAACTGGCAATCCAGCAAGTTACTTAGGAATGTATGCCTAGTTTGGTGAGTTTGTCAATAATACTTGAGTGGGGTATTTTATTGAACACCTTAGCTAGGTCAAGGTAGATGGTATGTACCATGTTTCCTGCATCCATTTCTTGGTGACCCTCTCAAAGAAGTCTACCAGCTTTAGACAGGCATAACCTTCCTTGACAAAACCAAACTGGAATGGGTCCAGTGGCTTTAGGTTGCCATTATCGTTGTTGATCATTTCCATGATAATTTGTTCCATGGCTTTGCATATTAGACTACTCGGACTAATAGGTCTGCAGTTTCTGAGGTCAGTTGATGGTCTACACTTGTGAAGATGGAGAACTGTTCTGGTGCAGCATTCTCCCATACTGGTGAGTACAAGCTCCAGTATATTTGAACCTCTGCTTGGAGTTTGCACTATCTGGCCAAGGGAATTTGTGTCAATAAAGTCTAAAAAATGTTGTGCCTGCAAGTTGGAAGCAATCTATATTTCCCAGTCTATTGAGGTGTAGTTGAAGTCTCCCATGAATGGGGTATTTGACTGGATGGAGAGTGCCTCTAGCAGGTATAGGTACAAGTTAAGGGATTCTTGGGGCATAGAGGGTGACCTATTGTTTGCTATGATATGGTAAGGGACATTATCTATGGTCATTTGCACATGGATGAACTCCAGGGCATTATCCTGTTTATATCTATGTTAATTTGCATGTGGATGAACTCCAGGGCATTATCCTGTTTAACTAACATAGAGGCATATTTTTTGCTAATGTAGATTAAAACACCTCCAGCTTTAGTCCCTATTTGTGCAGCTGATGGTCTAAATGTGTGGAAGGGAATGAAGCTTTGCACTGCCAGAGTACTTTCTGTGGCTTTAAACCTTGTGTTGGTAATGACATAGATGTCTATAGTCTCCTAAGAGAGGAGAGCTTCTAGGGTGTGACGTTTCTTGTTAATGCTGCTTTCATTGAGTAGTAACACTATTAGGTACTTTGGGTTTTATTTGCTATGTTAGAAATTTTTGTTAATTTGGCATTGGCAAAAAAGACTCTGGGGTGGATAAAGTTTTGATCACTATCTGGAAGTTGGGGGACAGGTGCAGACCATCCTTGGCAAAGCAACACGGTCTATTAACCATGTTCTCCCATGCTGACAAATATGGAATCCCCCTGGAATGACACCCGAAACTAAGCCAATTGTTAAAGTCAATCATTTTTTGTTCATACTGTGGCATCTTCCTTGATGAAGGTAGAATGCTGTTCAATGCAAGGCACACACCTGTTTGAAATATGTATTCAGAGAGATCCATAATGTCTCTCATCATATAGTCCAGTGAGGTATGTCTCAGGTCATTTATACACACATAGACTATTATAAAATCATAGTGGTACCTGTGGTTCATTGACTTAAATGCATGTGTCTTACCTGTCAGATCCTGGCTCCTGGTAAGCAGCTAGCCATTATCTCCTCCTTGTCAAGTCTGGTGAGTAGGGCCTCTGTGTGTCATACAATAGAGTCCTCTATGACAGGAGTCCTGTGGAAAGTGCTTGCTTGTCTTATAGGTTCATTCATGGGTTTCCATTTGGGTATAGGCATATTTGTGGTATTTGGTGTTGTTTTTTGGCGTGCACTTTAGAGATTGCTGAAGATAGGCCAAGATTGTTGTTTGTAGGCTTAGAAGGTCTTTGAGGTTTGGGAAGATTGCTTTTTAGTGCCTCAGCATAAGATGCTCTTTGTGTGTGGTGGACACCGTATGTGGTGGATGTAGTTTTTAAGTGAGAGTTTTTGTCTCCAGGGAAATTGTGCATGTACATCTCTTGCATGCTGTTAGTTTCTTTAAGGATTAAAAGGTTGTCTGTGAACATTGCTTGTTCATGTCCAAATAACCACCAGAAAGATCCTGTATTATATATTAGGTAGCTGTAGAACTCCTTCTATGACCCAGAAAAGCCATAATGCCTATCTACAAGAACTAGAATCACTCAGTATTAAACCCAATGACATTTTCTAAGGTGAGCTATACTATCCAACTATAGACTGTAAAGCCTACACCACCACTAGTGCACAAGCACAGAGATTCCTGGGGGAACAACATCTTGGATTTTTTCCTTACTAATATGGGGGCATCTTGCACCATCCCTTGCATATCTTCATCACTTGTTAGGTCCGATCATAAAGCTTTTTCATTTGAAATAAAATTAAAATCAGTGACCCTTTCCACCCATTGTACCTTTAGAAGTTTCTTTAAGATAAATTTCCTACTCCTAAGAGATACATTGGCAAGCTTCAAATCCCTATCAAATCCACTTAACTTCACTTCACTGAATACATAGGAACATACACCACATAAACAGCTGTATAGACGCAGCTGTACCATGTAGAAACAAGTGCAGGGCAAACTCTAGAAATAAACCTCCATAGTGTAACCATAATAACATGCTTTGCAAAATAAGGAAGAGGATTTTGTCCAAAAGTAAGAAGAGTAATTCCCAGAATGACAAAGCCCTTGTCATTGAAATAAACTAACAACTCAGGAGCTTAACAAAATCCACCAAAGTCAAGTCAAGGCCTTTGTCACTTATGTTCATTATCTTAGAAGCACAAAGCAGCAATGTGATAAGCTGATTGTGAGTGATGTTACCTACACTGAGGCCGAAGATATAGCTATCCTACCAGCCAATAAATTCAGCTCAAACTTTACCCCTTTCTCCACTCTCTCTCTGTCCCACAAGATATACCTAAAACTGACTTGCCTCCAGTTATCACACAAGACCAAGTCCAATAAAAGCTACTACAAGTTAAAAATGCTGCACTGATTAATCCTGACACTATCCCTGGATGCATCTTAAATAGCATGGAGCACAATTTAACCACCCTCTAAATTCACTGTTCAGTCTTAGCCTACATACAGGTTTTGCACCAAACAAGTGGAGAAAAGCTACAGTAATTAATTCCCCTGCATTTCACAGACCCAGGCAACTGGAGACCCATATGTCTGAGAAGTCTCATTTGCAAACCTATGGAAAGACTTATCATGGAACTAATCAGTAAGGACATAGGGAGCCTCCAAACACTGGACTCATCTCAATTTGGATTTGTCAAAGACGGGTCATGCTTCCTCATCCTGGTGGACTTTTTTTTAAGAGATCACCAATGCAATGGATGAAGGCAGAATTATACACACCACATACCTCAACTTGGTCAAAGCTTTTGACATAATTCTCCCACTCAAGCATAAGGTAGGTAAATTGGGAATAAACCTCTTCATAATCTACTCCATAGCCAGCTGTCTCACAGATAGTCTGCAGGAGATCAAAATTAATGAAGCTACCTCTACAAAGAGACCAGTCACCAGTGGAGTTCCTGGGGGTTCAGTACTGGGACCTCTCCAGTTCATCTACTTCTCTGAAGTAAAAGCCAGTACCAAACTCTAACTCACTAAATTAACAGATGACTGCAATCTGGGAGCAGTCAATGAATCCCCAAGTGATTTAGCCATCCTACAAAAAGGTTTGTCCCAAACAAGTAACTTGTGCCAGAATTCTGAACTGAAACTAAATGCCAAAAAAATGTATAATCATGTCCTTTGGAAAGTTGTCTACCATGAGAAACTACCACATTGACAATATGTCTGTAAGAGTTGACCCAATTGTTTGAGATGTGGGAACCTATGTAGACAGTGACAACATTTGACCAACATGTGTCCACTGTTGTAAGAAAGTCCTTCTATATTGTGCAGCTTATAAACAAAGGAATTAAATTTCCATTTAGAGATGTCATCATTTCCCTTTACAAAGCCTTGATTAGACCAATCACTGAGTGTAATGCGCCCTTTGGCATGTATCTGTCCAGACACAGGCAACAACTGGAATGTTCACAGAGATACCTTACTAAAAGAATACAGGGCCTAAACAATATGTCCTGTATAGACTAATTCAAAGCCCTGTCACTATAGACTGAATCCTATAGACTGCTAAGTAGTGACCTTTGTCTGACATAAAAGCCATCATCTGACCCAATAATGATGACAGCAAGTCAAATGGCATCTATAGACTGTGAAGCCTATACCACCACTAGTGCACAAGCAGGGATTTAGACCTGTTCTGCAACATCAACAGATATATCTGACAGAGGATACCGCTGCTCTGGAACAGACTCCCCATCCATGTAAAACAAAACTCAACACTGTTCATATTCAAATGCATTTTGGATCTATGGATGCATAATAAGAATTTAGTCCAGGACGACTTTCCAGGACAGCCTCCTGGTCAGAGACAGCTTTTAAATGCTTTATCCCATGCATGGATCTCATCAAATTTTTCTATGGCATGATCCCAGTTATTCTCACTAGGGGTAGCATATAATTATCAACAATAGAAAGGGTAAAGCTAATTTAACACCAGCTGCGATAGGTTAATTCAAGCACCAAAAGGGAATCTGGCTAAGCTTAAAATGACTCACAAGGGTAGCTAGCCTAGTACTTACCAATGAACCTATGAACCTAGGTATGATAAAGGTAGTGAAGGTAGGGAAAGTAATCTGAGTAGTAATATACTGTAGGTTGATGTTACTGACACCATTTCTATTTGGAGATGAGAGGATAATTGATAGCAGTATCAACAGTATCACCTAAGGTGGAAGAAAATAAACTGAAATGTAAAATAAATAAATAAATAAATCACATCTTATAGGCCCTTTCTTAAACTCAAGCCCACATTATGATGCTAAAACGTAATTTATTGCATTGTATTCATATGATGAAGTGTTTTACATTATTTCTATAACATTTGAAGCCTGGGTTGCACTTTTAGTTTGCTGCTAAAAGCTATCACT
This sequence comes from Protopterus annectens, assembly GCF_019279795.1. Taxonomy (NCBI): domain Eukaryota; kingdom Metazoa; phylum Chordata; order Ceratodontiformes; family Protopteridae; genus Protopterus; species Protopterus annectens. Next base: position 583,426,226 of record NC_056729.1, on the reverse strand, counting down.
GAATTATTATTCTGCTTTCTTGCATAACTATTTTCTGCAGCTGAAGAAAGCAGTTCTACCTCTGGCTTTCCTTCTGTTTAATAGGTATTACAATGAGCTGGACTTAGCTGTCTTTGCTGTGTTAACACAATTCTTTGAGGATTCTCTCAGTTCATCTTTTATTAGTGCCAGCTATCATGAGATAGTAATTCCCTATATTGTTAGCATCTCATTTTAATGGAGGTATTATTCTGCTGTTCCTGCATTATTATTACAGGAACCTGATTTTTTTTTCCATTTCCACATTAAATCTTTTAACTGCAACTACAACTGCAATTGTGACAGTGTGGCTATAAGTTAGGAGCAGTCAGGTTAAAGAAAGAGCATGTGTGTGAGTTTTATTTGTTTGACCAGTTCCTTGAAAAGCAGTTTGTTGAAGTAGGTGACTACAAATGAAAATGTATTCCTCCATGTACTGCTTTTGTGGTCAAATGGCAGAACATAGAAAACAATATCCTGTGGAAATGTGCCAACTGCCATTTATAAAAAAATGTAATTAACTTGTTTTTCTGAAAGACACTTTTTTCTGTGATATGCAAAATCTCATACTTTATGTGTATGGGGCTTTACCTCTGTTCCCCCACACTTAATACAATATATTCTGATGTTGCTATACCAGGGGGGGAAGTGAAATCACTGAATGTATTAACTCATATGGGGAAAGCATATTTTAGCCACATACACAATTCTGAACCCTTGACCGTCACTCTTCTGAATAGATATCCTGCTTGTTTAAGAATGAGGCAGTCACATCATCCTTTTGGTATTATTAGCAGCTGAAATTAGCTCCATTGTTGTTATTGTGTTGCTTGCTGCTATTACTATATACCCTTTGATCCTAGTGCAGGTACTATCTATGAAAATGCAGCCAGTTCTTATTAATGACGTGCCACTATTACTTTTAGTGGGTTCTCTGTTCTGATCTGAAGCTGATATAATGTCTGGTTCAACTTTAGTTTCCCGTGTTGTCAGTTTCATCTGTGGCTTGGCCTGTATAGTTTGTTGTGTAATGGGAATCATTTGTCATCTCTTATATTCGTTTTACAGTAAAGTCTGTAAATTGCAAGGAGTTTCACCAAGGCTTAATGCCATTGGCTTTCATTTTTATGTTTCCAAGAGGGAGTCAGAGAGGCTGGGCTTCTTGATAAGATTTGCAAAAGGAAGACAGCTGCATGTGTTTCCTCATTCTACATCTTTGCCAGGACTAAGATAAGCAGGAATCATTTTAATGCTGCTCATGTCGTTAAGCAGATTTCAGAAAAGAGAAACTAGATAATAAAAACATTCCATGCTCAGAATAACAGCTGCTGTTGGAAGCAAGCGAGTGAGCTTGGTCAACTATAGAGAGCAAAACTCTATTTCGGCTTTTAACAGGTAGCTTGGGATCCACTTTCTTAGGACTTCCAGTCTGTCTAAAATTAACATTTAGATCTTAAGGGTAACACAGACAAAGGGAAAACAGAGAGAGGAGGACGAAACCAATAAGATGGAGGAGAACAAATATATGGGATTAGAGAAAGTCAGTCATGGCTTTAGCTTTGTAGATGTTCCTGAACAAGAGACCCTTCCCTGCAAACTGCTTCTCTACTCAGAAGGCAGAAAATTAGAGGAGAGCCACACCAGACCATGTGCTGCCTCTGCAAGAAAGGTAAGTACCTGTAGAAAATCAGTAATAATGACTACTTTTGGTTAGAGGAATCTGTCCTTTTTGGCTACCTACATACAGATTGCTGCTAATTTCTGCCACCCGAATGGCAGGACAACAGCTTGATTAGAAATATTCTGCTGGTTTAATATCCTGATGACTTCCTAATGAAAATAACATATTTGCTTGCAGGACTTTATTAAAGCAGTATATCATAAAACTGCTGGCTATGTTTACATATGTATGTATATATGTACATATGTATGTAAGATGGAGCTGCTGATGTCACTGGAAACATCTATGGATCAGAATATGTTGATAAACTTTAAGTTTTCCTTCACACCATTGACTCCAACTTCCACATTGTGAAAGTAATGTATGTTACCATAAAATAATTATATCTGATTTGGTGTGTTTTTCTGTTTATTTACACTTGCCAGTGCCCATTTATCTGTACCCTTTCATTTGTTCACAGTATAAAGATATTTAAGAAACTGTATTCCAAAAAAAAAAAAAAAAAAAACAGACCAAAGGGAGAAGGGATGTGATGGAAGTTTTATGTGAGCCAGACTTCAAGAAAGCACACTGTGACCCCACTAAGGTGCAGGACTGCAGACCATACCTCTCATCCTCTTGTCACAAGAAATCTGGACAAAGCCTAAAATAATGGGATGGGGTGGGGTGGTAAAGACTCAAAAATAGGGACAGATTTTAATCATTGCTCCTATAAACTTAGAAAATTGCTAGAATAACAGGATTTGTGCTAGCATGTATTTTCTGAGGGATATGAAGTCGAATCTTTAATGAATATAATTATTTTGTGCTAGCATGTATTTTCTAAGGGATATGAAGATGAAATGTAAATGTATATAATTGTTTAGAGACTAAAGTCCTCAGTTATTTGCCAGAAAACCACAAGTTTTATGAGGAACGGGCCGAAAAGGTGAGACAAAAATCTGGACATTCTGTGAAAATCTGGACAGTTGAGATATATGCTGCAGGCAGATCTGGAAAGCTAGGAACTATGTTTAAAAAGGAAACCAGCAGAATAATAATTAAAAATTTGCTTAAATCTTGTAATTACTAACAGCACTTTAAGTAAGTTGTTTTAATTTCTTTAAGTATTTTTATATATTTCCCACATAACTGTCTATAAGTTGTGATGTGTGGAAATGTATTGCTCGCAGAGGCTGTGTTAAATACAGCTTTGCTTTTTTTCCTGGCTATATTAGCACTGAGGTTTCTCAAACTACAGTAACATGCACTGTGATAATACAGTCATGAAGTCAGGAAAGGGAAATCTACCATTTGAAGAAAACTATTGGTTCAGATATAATCTCCCCAGTCTTGCCTCTGCAAAATGAGTAGTCATTGACTGTGTGTTTTATAAAGTTTTCTTTTTTTTTTCCTGTTGTTCCATTTGTAAACCCATAGCAATAGCTGCAGCCTGCAGCTGGGGTAGTGTGACTATAATTTAGCAGCAGTCAGATTAGCCAAGGACCATGCTATGCCTGACAATACCCAAAGTGAGAGGTACCTATGACACAAACACACACTTATACTGGCAGGTGGGACATGTAAGGGTGCATAACATGTGAATAGTGTTTTCATCCTTGAAGGGCATTTATCTTTCCCCATGATTTTATGATCATGGAAGTGGCCTGTTTAAGTAAGGGATATGGGGCCAAGATCACCTACAGGTGTGGGATTGGTCGGAGGACTTGACCCCTTGCAAAAAACAGAATTTTTCAGGCTTTTTACACAGGTTTTATGGTCTTGTTTTTGAAGAATTTTCATGTGAAACAATGCAGCCTCTAGACTGTGTGTCATGTCATTGTGGAGGATCCATCACGAATAGTTTATTCAGTAGAAAAAGCAGTACCATTGCTATATGTTATCATCTATTTTTCTGCTGTAGATGAAATACCATAAATAGGAATTAAAATATATGCAGAGAAAAAGCAGTACCATTGCTATATGTTACCAACTATTTTTCTGTAGTAGATGAAATACCATAAAAAAAGGAATTAAAATATATGCAAACAATTTATATGCAAAAATATTAATTGCAATACACATGCTATTTCTGTAATGCTTATGACTACTTTAGGAATAATCAGACTCCTATAACCTGAATCACAGTCAGGATTTGTCTGTATATGCCAACAGACCTGACTATGACCCTGTTTTAAAGGTCGCAAGAGTATTATGCATAGTTTATTTTGCAACTTTTAGACATTTGTGAACTGTTTTATAACTTTAGTTTGGCTGTCAATTTCTATGAATATACAAAAGTTTTGATTATGAAAAGACCACAAGATTATCCAGCACAATGTACTAGGACTTATCAATCTGAATGCCGTTTTCTGTTTGCATTTATTTGTTGTTTGTATGATTGTATTGAATTAATAGCAGTAATACAATGCTATTTTTAAATATCTTTATTAAGTCACATTTTAAACACTGACATATACACATATACATTTATCGAAAATAAAATAAAATGTGGTAATGGTTTGTCATCATTCTTTTCATACAGTGTACACATTTTCCTTTAGCAATTATCATTCTCTCCTACAGTACATGCATTGCTCAATTCCCACCTTCCCTTAAAGATTAGTCCTCCTGAACATTATTCTGCATGTATTGTTGCCACAATTTAATCCAAATGATGAGTCTTTCAATCTCTTTTCTTTATATTATATACAATTTCTTTAGTTACTAGATATGATTAATACACTTTCTTTTATTGAAACAAAATGTGGTAGCCTGAACTCCTTGAATACAGAAAATAAAGCAGGTCTTCCTTTTGAATGCAAGGAAGAAGAGTTTCTTTAGTGAGTAGATAATACGTTTAAAGAAAGTATTTCTGTGTAAACATAGGTTCATAGGTTCATAGGTAGGTACTAGGCTATCTGCCCGAGGGCATTTATAAACCTAGCCAGAGTGTGTCAGCTTTCACCGCCCCATTGATTAATTAACTGAGCCTCTGTCAAGAAGAGCCAATGAAGTGATCCCAGGGGTGTATTTTTTGTTACCCATCCACTCGTCAAGGTTTCTCTTGAAGTGTGTTAGTGAGGGTCTTTGCCTAATGTAGTTTGGAATTTTGTTCCAAAGCATGGGGAGTCTCTGTGACAGGAATCTATCCCTCCAGCATGTTCTAGTTATTGTTGTGGCGAGGTTTAGCTCACTAGAGCGAGTGGCTAGCACTGACTTGGATTTCTTTAGGTGGAGCATGTCCATCAATTCTGAGTTGGACATGGCTTTGAAAGTCAGGCAGAGATCACCTCTGAGTAAGCGATATGCCACTTAATACAGCTGGAGTTTTTCCAGTCGGGCTGCATAGGACATATGTTTGAGGCCAGTAATCCTCTTGGTGAGGTACTTTTGTGGTCTTTCCAGCTGTTGGAAGTGTCTTGTGAGGTACATCCCAAACAGGGCATTGTCCTCTATGATGGGTCTGATGAGTGTTGAGTAGAAGGGCACTATAACCTCACTATTTCTAGATGCGAACCCTTTAGTAATTAGATGGGCTACATAGAAGGATTTCCTAACTACTTTGGCAATATGATTGTCAAAGGAGAGATTACTATCTACCTGGGTCCCCAGATCTCTTATTACCTCTTCTGTATTAAGGGGGCTGCCACCTATGTGGTAATTCATGGGTGTTTTGTTTTTCACAAATGGGATGACTATGCATTTTTTGGCATTTAGCTTGAGACCATGACTTTGACACCAGGTGTCCATCTCAGTAAGGCCCTTTTGGAGAATGTCCGTGTCAGCCGGAGAGTCAATTATGGCTCCCAGTTTGCAGTCATCGGCAAACTTGGTTAGCCATAGTCCTCCTGTGTTTGCCTGTACTTCTGAGACATATATGCAGAACAGTAGGGGTCCCAGGACCGAGCCTTGTGGGACACCACTTGTGACTGGTTTAGAATCAGACCTGGAGCCCACTATTCTTACTGTGTGAGTTCTGTCTGTAAGCCAGTTGGCAACCCATCTCATGATGTAGGGGTTTATGTTCAGGCTGGTGAGTTTTTCTATAATTCCTGAGTGGGGAATGGTGTCAAAAGCCTTGGAGAGGTCAAGGTAGGCTGTGTGAACCACCTTCCCCTCATCTCTGGCCTTGGTGACTGTCTCGAAGAAGTCAACCAGGTTTAGTAGGCATGTTCTGCCCTTAACAAAGCCGAACTGGGTCGGGTCAAGTGTTTGGAGGTTCCCAATGTCTTTGTTAATGAGTTCCATGATGATGCACTCCATAGCCTTGCAGACCAGGCTAGTCAGGCTTATGGGATGATAGTTACCAGGGTCAGTTGAGGCCCCTCCTTTGTGGACCGGAATAACCGTTGCTGTGCGCCATTCTATGGGCAAGTAGCCTGTGGAGAGGCTGAGGTTGAACAGTGTGTTTAGGTGGGGGTTTAGTTCATTCTGTAGTTCGTGCAAGATGCAGCATGGGACACCATCTGGCCCCATTGACGCTGTACTTTTGGCTTTTGAAAGGGCTGTTTTCCTGTGTGTCTGTGATTTCCGGGAGACTACACTTTTCCAGTATTGTTGTGGGCCCTTTTGGGGGTGAGAGGAGGGTGAAGTTTGCACTGAATCTATCTTCCAGGATGTTGGCAATATCAGTAGGTTCAGTATATTTTGTGCTATTTTGCACTAGCTCAGAGCCTATCTGCGAGTTGCCACTTAGATTCTTGACATAGCTAAAGAAGGCTTTGTGGTTATCTTTTAAATCTTTGGCTATTTCTCTTTCGAAGTTAGCCTTGGATGATTTTATGAGGGAACCTTAGTTTCTTACTGATACTGATCAGGGATGTCTTTCCTTCTTGTGATTTGTTTTTTTTCTGAACTAGTTTCCTCCTTCTATTGTATAGCCTGTTTATGGCAGGGGTCCACCAGACTGGTTTCCTTCTCTTAGGGGAGTGAGTCTTGGTTTTGCTAGGGATGGTACAATCCATGCATCCTTGTAAGTGCTCATAGAGTGCATTTGTAAAGGTTCCTGCATCTTGGACCCTGTTATCCTTTAGCGTGGGGGCTGTGAAACTTGCCACCTCTGTCTTAAGTAAGTTGAAGTTTGCTATAGAAAAGTTTTTCACTGTGGTTTCCTTGGTTGTGGATGGTGGTGTGGTGTGGACATCCAGAGTGATTAGCTCATGGTCTGATCTAACCAGTGAAGGGTTGACCTCCAGTGTGGAACACCTGTCATCCATGCTGGTGATGACCAGGTCCAATATGTTTTCACTTCTTTTAGGGGAGTTTACCAGCTGATCCAGGGCATTTGAGTTGATAAATTCCAGGAAGCGCTGGACCTGGGAGTTTGTACTTGAGTAGTTTTCCCAGTTAACGGTAGGGTCATTGAAATCGCTCAATATCAGTGTGTTCGGTAGGACCTTCATGTTTTCCAGTGTCTCCAGAAAGGTGGAGTGGTGGTCCTGGGTCATGGAGGGTGATCTGTAGCAGGCCACAATTTGCATTGCAGATTTGCTCGATGTTAGTTGCACATGGTTGATCTCAGAGGTATCATGCTGCTCCACTAACCTGGAGGTGTAGGTATCCTCGATGAATATGGATACACCTCTTCCTTTTGTGTTTTGGTCCATGTTCTGTGGCCGAAATGTGTAGTATGAGTTGTAGCCCAGTAGTGCTGGGGTGCTCTGTGGATCCTTGAACCAGGTTTCAGTTACTGCACAGATTTCGACGTTCTCCATACTTAGGAGTGCTTTGAGCGTCTGCATTTTGAGATTGAAACTCCTGGCGTTGAGTAAAATAACCCTCATTTTTTTATTTGTGCTGTTTACGAAGTGGGATTTGACTTTTGAGCCTTGCCTAAAAAAGGCACTATGGGGGCAACAAGAGCCTTGGCCAGTATTTGAAAGCCTAGGGGTGACAGGTGCAAGCTGTCTCTTGCGAAGCAACGAGGCTTGTCGAGCATGTCATCCCAGACTGACAGACACTGGATCCCCTTTGAATGACCAGAAGCTTAGCCAATTGTTGAGATTGATAATTTTTTCTTTATACTTTGGTATCATTCTTGGTGAGGGCAGGATGCTACTCAGTGTCAGGGGCATACCCGCCTGGGCTACATGATCAGAGAGCTCTTCCATGTCTCTTTTCATGTAGCTAAGGGAGATACGTCTCAGGTCATTCACACCAACATGAACAATGACAGAGTCATATTTGTACTTGTTCTGGAGTGATCTGAGTGCTTGTGTTATGTGGCAGATTCTGGCTCCCAACAGGCAGCTAACAGTAACCTCCTGCTTGTCCACCCTTGTGAGTGGGACGTCAGTGTGCCAGACTATAGAGTCGCCTATTACTAGTGTGTTAGGTATGTTATTTCGCATTAAGGGCTGTGATTGTGCGGCACACTAATTTTGTGTTTTATTTTGTGTTGTCTGGTTTGTGACGGGAGGTGCAGGTTTTTTGGTTATCTGCTTTGGAGGTCTCTGATGCTTTTGTAGGTTTTTATTTAGAGCCACCAAGTATGATTTTGTGTATTTATTTGTATTTTTTGCCAGTGCTGGTTTAGTATGTCTATGTGAGGCTGGAGGTGTGGTGCAAGTGTTAACCTTCTCCTCATGACTGCCTGTTCCAGTACTGGGTGGAGAGAGCTTATCCTCCAATTTAGCTATATAATTGCATCTCTTGCATATGTTAATGTTTTGTGGTAGGAGGAGAGGGTTGTCTGTGTACATGAGGCAGTTGTAACATTGCCTCAGGATACCCAGGTTCACCAGCTGGACTGGAGAGTATACCTGAAATTGCCCTTTGGTTATGCCTGAATAGTAGGGTGAGCTGCTTAGTCACTTGGTTGGTGAGGGGTGAATAATGAGCCTTGCCATGCTGGGCAATCAAGTGTCGAGGTATATTAGTGCTTGCTATTAGGTCTGAGCAAGTGCTGGACTGTAGGATGCTTTTTAAGTGCTTAGGTTGAGAGTTAGACTACTTTCAAGGGAAAAAACTGAAGAGGAGACTTGGTGAAGCCAGGAATAATTTAGCCCTAGCTAACCGGCACTGCCCAGATGTGCAAAACCATGCAAACGCTTAGTGGCCATCATTTCTTCATTCAGAAGCATGGAAATGCTGTCACTGTAGTACTGAAATCACATCTGAGCCTTGTATGTTTTATGGGTAAACCAGAAAAGATTGAATGTACACTCTTTATTTCTGTGCAAAGTGCAGAGATGAGCATTAAGGAATTGCAGCTGCTTATTATAATTACACAGCACAGACACTAACTGCGGACGGAACACTCCTCAGCATGAGAATTCTCATCATCTGCAGCAAATGTTTTGCCTTAGAATGGAAATATATATGCTCATACTTACAAAGAGTCATGCAACAAGCTTGTATTATTTATTTATTTATTTATCTATCTATTTATTTGTTTGTTTATTTATTTATTTCACATTTGTTAACCGGGTTAGTCCAACTGAGTTTGCAAACAAACCCATTTTCAGTGGAGACCCGAGAGGAAAAGCCCCAGAAAACATAAGTAAAAATGAAGTGACAATATACAAATATTAAATAACAATCACAATACAAAATAATTAGGTTATTATCTATTTGCATTGCATTGATAGTAAGCAACTCATTTTCAGTGGAGATCCAAGGGGAATGAGCACCAGCAAACATAAACAAAGATAAACATACAGGACAAAAACTATTAAAAACACTGCAAATATGAAATTAATAGTAAAGAGAAAAACAAAAGAAAAAAAATTATGAACATTAAGGATTGCATTGATAGTAGTGGATTAAAGTTTACTACATATGAGAGCAAAAACAAAAAGATAATCGTTGTTCAAAAGAAGGACAATGCATAGACATTGATAGGACGTGGGGGGATAAATAGTGTGGAGAATGGGAGGGGGCTATAGTAGTAGAGCTGAGGGTTTAGGAGATGAGTTTAAGCAGACGTTACTAACAAAGAAAGAAACAACAGGTTATACAGTTGGGGAGACTAAGACTATGTGTGGTCAATGCAACGGCATAATTTCAGGTTTAGTAGGTGGGATTTAAGCTCCTTTTTAAAACAGGGAAAGGAAAGGTTGGATCTAATATAGAGAGGGAGTTTGTTCCGGTTTAGTGAGACAGAGTATTAGAGCATACATGGCTTTGGGTGCGGGTTTATTGTGCCAATTAACATTAAAAATCAATCCAATGCCAATTTACTGATAAATCAGAATGCTAGTCAGATGCCAATCAATGAATTATTAAATGTGTGCAAAAGGAGGGAATTGGATGGAATACTAGTCAAACCGATGAAGCAGCAATCATCTCATGAAAGCAGTTGGTTCCTTTGAAAACTAACTCAGCCAAAATCATTGACTGAGGGGCATTACTGTCAACCTCTTAGCTCAAGATTTCTGGACTAAGCCAAAAATAATTAGGGGTCAAAGGTAGAACGTTAGGGACAGATTTTAGATATTACTGTTTTAAAGTTAGAAATTTGCTAGAATAACAGGTTTGGCATTAACACGCAATGTAAGTCAGAACCTGAAGTGACTGTCATTATTTAGTTATTGCAATACTCAATGATTTATCAGAAAACCAAACATTTTATAAAGGACAGACCAAAAATATGAAGCAAAAATCTGGACATTCTGTAAAAAGAGCTGAAAAAGTATACTAAAGAAATCTGTTGAACAGCCTATGGGTCCCAGGCCTTGGTCCTGTTAACCCAGTTGAGCATGCAAAGATTCACCCTTCTGTTGGGGTCTATGCTGTTGGCGTGGGTGGTTGGCTGAAGCATGCTAGATTGAAAGGGGCCATATCATCTAAGTATATCTCTCTGCCCACCAGACCCCATTAGATATTTAGCCTTTTAAGTCTTTCCTTCAACTCCAAGCAGCATGAATGTGGTGAATTAAGCCTACACTCCCTTCCCTTTGTTGGGTAAAAACCTGAAGTCACTTGGAGAGGGAAAACATGAAATTCCTTCCCATTCACTAGTATGATCACCCCTGTGGGATTGATCTTGTCATAAGACCATAGTTTTCACTAGACCATCATTCTTTCTTGCTTTATGATGAAAGGTTGGTGAGTGAGATTTCCCATTTCTTCCTGATCATTCCTGCTTGCAAAGGGATTAACCCGGAGAACCTGGATTTTTTAAAGACTATCCTGACTATCCAGCTACCTCTTGGCTACCTACCTCATGTTCTTCCTGTACTGCCTACTTCCCTTTCTGTCCATCCTTCTGCCTTCTAAGCATGCTACTTTCCCTTAGGCAATTCCACTGGGCCTTTGATACCTTGATCTAGATTTATTGCCTTAGAAGGGAAATAAAAATGCACTGGAGAGAAATTAATGCAGCAATGACTTTATTGTGCCAGTTAGAATTAAACGCCAATCAAATACCAACTAACTGATTAATCAGAATGCCAAGCAAATGTTAAGCCACGAGTTACCAGATGGATGCAAAAAGCAGGCCTAATCTGAATTCCTATAATCAGCAACACATGCTGTTTTTCACGTTGCTGGGCTTGTATTCTTTATAGTAAGCAAGAATAAAAAATATAACCAAGAACAAAGGGGCCAATGGACATAGCAGCCTTAGGAAATATAAGTCATTTCAAAGAAATGGCATGTTTTGATACTTATTTAAGTGATAAAAAATACCTTAGTATGACATGGTTGGAATGAGACTTCAGTTAAGGAAAAAATAAAATTAGATGTGCAGCATTAAGGGCATTGTACATTGCAAACTATTATGACAAAGCTAAGAAAGGTGTGGGTGGGGTAGCATAACTAATGTTACCATATTAAAGTGTTACATGTTGTTTCCTTACTAATTCAGTTTGTGCTTTTAAAACAATGTTTCTGTACATTGCAAACTATAACACCGTGGGACAGGCTGGGTGGAGTGGCTGTAACATTATGAATGCTTAACCATTGTATTTTATACTGAGATTTAGGTCAGCTCCCCCTCACCATATCACTCTGACAACCCAAAGTTAAAAACATGTTTACCAGCAATAGCTGAATAGCATTTATTATGGTTTCATTAAAGTTATGACAACACTAAGGAAGTCAAATGTTACAACAAGTGCATGACTGTGATTTACAGATGTGGTGTGTGAATGTGCATACAGGTGTGTGTGTGTGTGTGTGTGTGTGTGTGTGTGTGTGTGTGTGTGTGTGTGTGTGTGTGTGTGTGTGTGTGTGTGTGTATGAGGTAGCTGTGATACTCAGCACTGTTCAGCAAAATTTGATAGCTATTCCTCGCTGTCCTACCTTGGCTTTTAATTCTGCAGCAGTACTTTCATTTATATCTTGAATACTACCAACTTAAAGCAGCACTGTGAAAAGATGGGATATGTCATCCTATGAATTCATAATAATAATAATAATAATAATAATAATAATATAAAAGTTGGTGACCCTTAGTCATTGAAAGACCTTCCTAAGTTTAACTCTTGTCGCTGTTAAAAAGGAATTACTAGAAAATGGAAATCATTGGGCCGGATTCACGAAGGCTTGCACGGAGTCTAAGAGTAGAGTAAGACTCCAGGCAGCCAACATGTCTGCCGAGCGATCCAGGAACAGACAGTAGGGGCGTGCAATAGAGCTCCTAAAACGACTCTTGCACGGACAGTGTTAGTTTATGCAAATTACCTCATTTGCTGCTGAAAACTATGCAAATGAGGTAAATTTGCGATCCAGGAAATACTAACCTGTCCGAGTAAGAGTAGTGTTATTTGCAGAAATGTACTCGGTTGGTAACTGAGTACCGTTCTGCAAATAGCAAAATGGAGCTATGACAGCTCCAAATAAAGGATGCATCCAGTTGAGGAAGCATGCCAATGGCCAAATATACAGCCATTGGCATTTTTATCTGTTGCAAAATAGTAAAATATAATTTTTTTCCCCTCGATCTCCAATGTTTAAGCGTAGTGCTCTAAAAACCATAAAAACAAAAAATAAAAGCCACAAATGGGCATTTTATTCAAAATATTCATCTGCCATGCAGGTGAATGGCAGGCTGAAGACAACATGGCTACTGAGTAGTGGTTGCTAAGGGGGGAAGCTCAGTCTGAGAGATGTAACCAAGCATTAGTAGGCAATCCTATGCAAATGAGTATAAGGATAGTGAATCCCAATTTTCCCTGCCATGTGAACCATGTCCCTAGAGTGTAAGAGTAGGATTAGGGGAGTAACAGAGTAGAAGATAGGTGACATCATGAGGGGGTATGTATCAAAAAGACTGTAAGCTTATTGGAGCAGAGTGGCGTGTGTTTGCTGTGAGTTACTCAGGACTGGAAGTGGCATGTCTACAGTTGTCTAAGCTGAAACCCAGAAACCGAAGGTGTACGCCGTGGCTATCACTAAAGTTTCTTGCAAACCTGCATACACTGTGTGCGCACGTGTGAGCGCCTGTAAACCCATCAAACCTGTGTGCGTGTGTGTGCGCCTGTGTATGCCTGTGTAAGGCTGTCTAAGCCTGTATACACGAATGTGCACCCGCCTAAGCCTGTGTAAGCTTGTGTAAGCCTGTGTGCGCGTGTGTGCGCTCGTGTGTGTGTGTGTGTGTGTGTGTGTGTGTGTGTGTGTGTGTGTGTGTTTGTGCTTGTTTGCGCGGTGCTGCCCCCTGTGGAAACAGAAAGGGAAAAGGAAGGAAAAAAGTAGTAGGAAGTTAACCAAGGAGAACTAGCAGAGCGGCCAGGTGAAATCAATCAGAATCAGCAAATTACACAGGCAGTACACTAGCCCAGCCCAGCCCAGCACTTAAAACTCTGCAAACAACATTCCCCCATGTTTTTCTCAGAAACACTGCAACACTGCAGTCTACAAAGAGAAGTGAAAACTTAAGAAGCTTAACTGATACAAAAAAATGTTAGGGGCTGTCATTGCTATTATAAGGCAACATGTGCAAGACTCTGAGGGTGGTGCCATTGCGAATGCTGCTGAGCAACCCACAGTTAGGAGAAGGAGAAGAGTGTACAGACCCAGGGTAACCTACCAGGGGCTACATGATATGGAGATAGTGGAGTGCTATAGAGTGGACAGAGAGCTCCTGCAGCAAATTGTTGAGCTGTGCAGGCCATGCCTCACACACAGAACCAACAGAGGGGAACCCATCCCAGTGGTAACCAAGGTATGTGTTGGCCTAAGAATACTAGCAACAGGTACCTTCCAGAGACCAACTGGTGATATGATGGGGATTTCATGGGCATCAGCATCCAGGGTACTGCACCAGTTCCTGAATGCCATGTCAGCACATGTCGGTGATCATGTATATTTCCCCAATTCCCATGAGTTATTGGCCAGCAATATACGTCTCTTCCATCAAATAGTGGAATACCCTGAGGTAGTGGGTGCAATTGACTGCATGCACATACACATCAAAACACCAGCTGATGAGCGGGGTAGGGCCTACATCAACCGCAAGGGCTTCCACTCCATCAACTGCCAGGTCGTGTGCGATGCCCAGGGCATAATACTGAATGTGTGTGCTGGCTGCCCTGGAAGCTACCACGATTCCCATATCTGGCATCTGTCACAGCTGTACCAGACATTTGCCAATGGGGACATCCCTGACGGTCACCTAGTGGGGGATGCTGGATACGCACTGGAGCTGTGGCTGATGACACCCATCAGAAATGCACACACAATTGAACAAGAACTCCATAATGAGGCACACTCACAAACACAAAATGTAATCGAGCATGTGTTTGGGATGCTCAAGTCACGGTTCCGGTGCCTGGACACATCTGGTGGAGCCCTGCAGTACTCAGCAACTACATGTACCCACATTTTCATTGTATGTGCCATGCTACACAATATGATCCTGCAAAAACAGCTGCAGCAGGAACAGTATGGAGCAGGGCCAAACAGCCCCCCACCATTGCCAAGGCCTGCACAGGCACAGCGTGACTTGGAGGAGGAACAACCTGAGCCTGCCCCAGTAGGCAAAAGGAGGTGTGCCCAGTATGCCTTGGCCTTGGCAAAGAGGCAATGCATATCACATACACTGGCTCAGTAGGAACCCTGGAAATGATACCTCTCTGACTCGCACATAAAATAAAAGGGATGCCTAACTTGACACTACCTGTTTCCAAACATGTATAGGGAGTGTAGTATGTGCATCCGACATAGGCAGCCCTGCAGCACCACCTGAGTCATGATTGCCATGTTTTAAGCAAAAAGTGCTAAGCAGCTTTTACCAATATCTAGTATATGTAAACAAAATTGCTTGTGCTAACTAGCGCAACATCGGTCAAGGTTGGGCAAAGTTAGTTAAACATGCTCATATCTGCTTTACTGTTCCTTAAGAAGTCTGGTCTGCCCAGCATGAACATATAAAGCAGTGACAGGGCTTGAACCCAGCATACTGTGCACTATATTCACAGTACTGAACCACTAAGCCATGATAGTATTACAGTGGCACAGACACAGCAGGACAATTGTACACTAATGCAAACACAAAGAAATGCTGTATCATGCCCCTAAAGAGGCAGATGGGTAACCTCCCCCACATGCCTATGCAGACATAGAACATCAGGCCAGGCGGTGTGATGTTGGTTGTGTAGGCTATGAAGTCGCAATCTAATATACGTGACATTGGACGCTAAGATCTGTAGTACAGTAGTATGCCTCAAGCCAGTACAATAGGCAACAGTACAGACTGAAATGGTGTCCTGTACATAGCATTGCAGGCATAGCAAATGTGTATAAGTGTCAGGTGAAATCCACATCCTATGTACACCCACAGTAAATATCAGGTGTGCCCCCGGGTAGAAATGTACAAAGAATAGCTGCCCCCCCTGTATGTAGAAATGTTGATAAGTCTATGCAAAGTGTCTCATGGAAGCCCTGCAGGCACAGCATGATCCCTGTTGATCTATGACACAAAGGTGAGCCCTGCTGTAAAAATACAACTTGATTTCCCATACACATATAGTATAAATGTGTATACTGTGTGTGCTCACACACACCAACAAATGTAGTGGATTTCATTCAGCATCACACTGAAAGGTCATACTGGGCATGCTCACACACTTAGGCTAAATACGGATGTGATAATAAGTGATCTATGGACAAATGTGGATAGTCATCTCTACTTCCAGAAACACATTCACAAAGTGGTCGGAAAATCATGCTATGTGTTCACACAAACTGCCAAGGTCTGTGCATGTAGGTCAAAGGAGGTTGCCACTACTCAGCAGTCATCAGACCTGTCAGAGAGTAACACAACACACTTGCGATGAATCTGACTAGGCACGATCAGCAGCTAGAAAGACCAATGAAGTACCTTAACAAGAGGATTACTGGCCTCAAATAGTTGCCCCATGCAACAAGACTGAATGTAACTCAATCTGTACTCTGTTGCATACTGTCTACTCAGGAGATCTCTGCCCAACAGACAGGTCCATGTCATGGTTACACTCAGATCTGTTCTGAGTTACAGTTCAATGGCACTAAATGTACAGAGCCAACTGATATTGCCAACATCCTGGCAGATAGGATAAGTGTTAACTTTACCCCCCTCTCACCCATGAAAGAGCACATCACTATAATGGAAGACTGCAAAGTTGCTGTCATCACAGCTGCACAGGAAAAAACACTCTCCAAAGCCAGTATCATAGCAGCCATGGTACCAGATAACTTCCCAGGCTGTGTAGTATCTACTTCCCTGAAGTAAACATTAACTGCAGCCGGGCGACTGTGGCTGAGCGCTCCTAGCTTGAAATAGGTATTGTGATATACGTATTTGCCCTTTTTTGCATTATCCATTAAAATAATTTGTCTTAGCACGGATGACCTATTTAATGTATTTTGTACTAGCTGACTTCCCTTTAGCCGCTAATGTGTTAGCGTTTATGTTGTCCATGTGTTAGCGTATTACTTGTTTACGAGTTTCCTTGCCACCTTTTTTAAGCGGCTACTGTATACTACTTTGGTCAAAAGTGTATAACTTATGCTGAACATAGTTGTTTCTTTGGAGTATATTGGGCTGTATGTTGCTTTTTCTTTTTT
>NC_056729.1:583398361-583409057 GCF_019279795.1 Protopterus annectens | reverse complement strand
CTGATATGTGACATATATCCTGTACATTCAAATGCAGTGTCTAACAAATGTGTTAGGTGTGCTGATGAAGACCGCGATGCATACACTTCATGGGGGCATATGTGTGCATGCCCCTATCATGATGGTTTGTTGCACCTACTGTTATGTGTACTGCAGCAGTCACTAGTCCTGGCAGGAGTATACTAGCATGGGCCATCTGCATTTGCCAGTATATGGTCAGTCTGCTCTACACATGTCACCCAACTCTGCATGATTGCAAGGTCAACTCATGTGCACATCCCTTGGAGTTCACACACTGTCGTCACTATTGCTGTTGAGTCAAGGTTATATCTGCCACAGTTCCTGAACCCAACTGTGTGCAGATACAGCCATTCATAGCATCCTTAGGATCCCTGCTGCAGTGCAGTGGTGTGTCATGATGATACCCCTTCCCCACCTTCAGCCTTTTTGCAGATGCTTGACAACTATGGCCTACACATGTGTATCAGTTTGCAGTGTCCCAAACACTGAACACCAAGTGTAACAGCCGAGTCCCAGCTAATGAATGGCAAACATACAGATGTACACTGGCACTGGCACAGTACAGATGGGGATGGTGGGCTTGAGGTGGGATGAGGCGTTGGTTGTGCAGCACATGTATCTTACATGATACTGTCTGTAGGTT
Organism: Protopterus annectens; assembly: GCF_019279795.1. Classification (NCBI taxonomy): domain Eukaryota; kingdom Metazoa; phylum Chordata; order Ceratodontiformes; family Protopteridae; genus Protopterus; species Protopterus annectens. Next base: position 583,408,393 of record NC_056729.1, on the reverse strand, counting down.
CCAACGTAGTCATGGTACACCAGTACACCTTGCAACGCATGACTTTTGGGAACCTCTTCTGTTATGCATGCATTACCTGTAGAGAGCCATGGCTGATGTTTACTGTGATACAACTGTCAGATCTGATTACCCTAACCCACAGGCCACACGCTTAACAGAGTCCAGGCAATTGCAGACACAGGTACTGCACAGCCAGTACTTGCTAGATATTCCTGCAACCCCCTCAGTGTTGTGGCATGTTACTGGGCAGCCCGCATGACCAGTTTGCTACATGTGACATCATTTATCTTGGATGGGTATCTGTTTATTTCCTACATCATTCCTGTCCCATACATCCTTGCCACATAAATGAATGTCTGCACTGTTTACTATGACTTATGGTGAGGTATGGCTACATGTCCAGCTTATGGGTGCTACCTGTTGGGTATGGGGCACACGCCATGTCATGTAAGATGTGTGCAAGTCATGCCTGCCTCTGTTGCAGGTAGGTGTGCACATTTGATGGCCAAATGTCTTGGACAGCAGACCAATACGTGGTGTGACATTGGGGACGTGTACTTGCTAAAAGGTGCATATGCATGACAAATGCATGCAGTCAGTACCTCAACAGCTACTTCCACTATATTTTATCTGGACTGTGTGCACACATATGCTTCCAGTGCTTGTGAAGGTATGTATTTCCTATATTTGCTGCCCTAATGTACAAATCCATATTACATACTCATTGCTCATGTTGGGACCACATTGCAGGTATTATGATATGCCATAGTGTAGATCTGTAAATGTTGCCATTGTAATACTGGCATATACACTATTGAAGCACTGTATAAGGGTGATGTTTCACACATGTCCCTACTGTAGGCCATTTGTCCCAACATTATGTTCATCCCTGTGGACACATTTTGCAATGACAGGATGTTAGTTATATTGCAGGTATCTGACATACCCTTCAGATACACCATCATGGTCACCACTGTGATGCAGTGCAGTTAACAGCAACAATACATGAACATGTACGGCATGCATTATGGGTAGGTGTGTTAGATGTGTGCATTTAATATACCATAGCCATTACATGACCAGTGCATTGGCAAGCATGAACATAAAACATACTCATCAGCAACAGGCTGCTGCCTTGGTGGTATATCAGAGGGACCTACATAAGAGTGTAAAAGATATGATATCAGTAGCTACAACTGTGGCATTGGTACATGATGGGTGCAGCATTGCAGTACATCAACAGTACAAGTCCACAGTACTATAGCTTATGCACATCTGTTTATTACTACTATGCAGCAACAGACTATATATATATATATATATATATATATATATATATATATATATATATATATATATATATGTCATCTCACATATGCATGCTCTGTCTGTACAGATGCGGATGGATACACAACAGTGGTCTACTGATGTACCCTGCGGCCTTACCTGCACGCTCCTCAGCCGGTGTGTAGGTAGCACCCACCTCCACTATGGTCTCTGCCAGTTGTTGCATGTGCAGGTGGGCAGGTGCCATGAGGCTGGGGAGGAGCTCCTCAACACATGCCAGAGGGGGATAGATGGGATGACCCCCCTGTTGCAAGGCGATCCCCCCAGACTGCAGCATTACATTGGCAGGCATTGAGAAGCAGGTCGCTGCAATGATGCTGGACCTGCTCATAACTGCGGTTATGCAGACCGACATCATTGACCCTGTGGACTAGATCATTCCACAGGGTGGTCCGCTCCTGCTGCTCATGGGCTGTCCTTCCAAACATCACCTGGTATTACTGTACCAGGTATTTGATGATGACCTCATTTTCGTCTGCTGAATACGCAGGTAACCTGCCATGTGACATCCTGCCTGAAAGACATAAAGGTGAAAACAGGTCTGAGCAACTCATACAGGAAGGTTACCATAGTTCTTAATAAACATCTCTGTCTCCCCACTCCATATCTGTGATAAACTATTCACACAACTCAATAGGCATGGCTAAAGCTTTCCTACCATTGGGACATTTATTGTATTGTACCACGCTTTGTGCTATGTGTTTGTCGCCATGTTCCCTGTGGGGACACTATCATTGCTGGCTTGTTACAGACAATGTCACCTGCATGCCATTGTAAGGGCCGCTATGGTTCCATATATGCATGTGGTCTGTTTGCTATGTGATTGCTGCACATCTGTCATTATGTGTTATAGGAGATATCTATGCATGCTGTTGGACATGATATGGGATTGTGTGGACTATTACTACCCACATATGTTCTATAACAGTGACACAATAGCATGTTTAGGGAACAGTTGCCAGCAGAACCACCTCTCCCACCTCATCTGGCCATGTTACCAGGCCACATCACATGTGGGACCCACCCTGGGGCCTCCCCTTCTCATCTACTTATCCGGTACTACCCTCAGGTGGAACCACTTCAGGGGATGGTGTCCCCCCCACATGGGGGCACACACAGACATGATCCTCTCACCTGAGGTCAGGTTCAGGGTCTGTTGCATAGGGAGCTCCACAGAGACTTGTGGGATGTGCTACAGCACCTTGAGGCCCTCAGTACACTATCACAGGGTCCACATGCTCATTTTGCTCAGCCTCCAGCCCAGGCACCTTCAGGGCCATGAAGCCGCTGTTGTGACTGGCAATGGCTGGGGGCCTTGTTCCCATTGTTTCCATATGGGGGCTCATGGGGCTTCCACATCACAGACAACACACACCATCCAGGGTGTTTTCCCACTACATGTGTCATACACCACCCCTTTAAGCTGTCCTCTTTATCTACCAACCCAAACCACCTCCACAAATATACCTGCTATCCTTCCCCAAATTCCCATTCCCAACTTCACAGACAAGGGCAATGTGGTCCCAACAAGGGGTTCACATGTCACATAACCATCCATGTTGCACACACTTACTACTATATTTATATATGTGCATTGATATCTGTGATGTTCCCTCACACATAGCATGCAGCACTGTGATGCAAATATAGGGTATATGTATTTATATACATATGTGTGTGTGTGTTTGTATATATGTAGACATACACACACACACATATATATATATATATATATATATATATATATATGTAAATATATAATGTTTTATATATATATATATATATATATATATATATATATATATATATATATGTGTTTATATATATATATGTTTATATATGTGTTTATATATATATATATATATATATATATATATATATATATATATACATATAGGTGTCTGTATATCTGTAGAAATACATATATATATATATATATATATATATATATATATATATATATATATATATATATATATATAGGGTACATTCAGACATCAGGTCCACAATCTCTAACTCTCCTTCCTTCCTGCACAGCTGCACTGTTCTGACTTGCTACAACACAGGCAGATGCCACATATGGACACAGACTAACATTGGGGGGGTGTATATAGGGACAGATTTCAGGTAAGCCTATTATACACCTATGGCATTTCAGCATGCTACATTACATGTTAATTTGAGTATCCTGCAATTGGTGGGCTCTGGAACCCATATGTCTATCATTATAGCATTACTTCCACCACTAGCTATTGGCCACAGTGATATACGTTTTCCATTACACTACACACACTATGATGGCTTACATCTTGTTGGTCAGTGCTGTTCTGCACAGTTGACGGGTATGGCTCACTACCTATAGGGACAGACTTTATTGTCCATAGCAGCTGTTCAGCTGAACATCATTGCAACAACACCTGATGGTACATATACTTCATTCCACATCATCTATCCCATTATTATGGACCAAGTACTAAAGTCAATTACATGCATATATACTTCTCATACCTGTTGTGGCAATGAAGGATAGTTTGCTTGTAAGGATTTGTTTTTATTTTTTTTTCTTTGCCTTGGCCTTCAGCCTGCCTGCTTTCTTTCTTTTTTTCTTAGTTTGTTTGTTTCACTCTCTCTCTCACACACTTTCTCCATTAAATGGATTGAACTGCTTTGAACAGATTGCAGCATGGATTTTGTAGGTGGTGCACATGATCAGGTGATGATCTCTGCACCAATCAGTTTCCTCCACTTGCTACCTGCATGCAGCATGCTGTGTAGTACATCAAATTACCACTGTCATGGCAACCCACTACTATAAATCCCTACATCCGGTGGACGCGGTCCCTTTACCTTTCCTGTATGGTGGATATCCTTCCTGTGTGTGGGCAGCAGTGTTACAGACAACAGGTAGAAATAACTCTTACAAGAGGATTTGCAGGCTCAGGCCAGATACATATTTGTATGAGGTTCCAGAACTACAGACAGAGTGTGAGTAGTGTTGTTATATGCATTGTATAGCACCAGTGTTACAGGGTTTGTGTGTACATACTAGTTTAACATGGCATGCAGTCTGTCTGCATAGCTCTCAACTGTGGGCCTATCCAAATGATGGCCAGAGGTATGCCTGTTATGTTTTGTCTGTCCACCATACAGGTTTTGTGTCAGATATATCACTGGCAGTGTGTGTGTTGAGTGCTATCAGTACATGGCTACATCCATTTGTGTTTCTGACTTCATATTCCTGACTAAGGGTATGCTGCAGACTATTCTGTAACACCAGCAACTTGCTCAGTGTATGACAACACTATTTCACATATGGGCCTGTATTCCGGCCTTTGTCCTCCACCTACATACCAGGTTTTGTCCCTATGACATGCAGTCAGGGGTTATTATGTAGTGGCCTGTCATTATGTCATGCTGTTATTCCTGCCATCATTCCAGTGCTGTTGTGGCCCCCACACATATTATGGGGTTGGGTCCATATATATGTGGGCTTCATCTGCTCAAAACATGTGTGTCCTTCTACAGTCCAGAGGTCAGTGTATATAACAGTGCTATATGCCCTGTAAGTCAGTCTACGGGGTGATATGCACCATAAATAACCTAGGCTGTTACAAGATGTGAGGGATATCAGGAGTAAGCTGCCTTAAGGTATATGGATGTACATTACCATACATTACACTTTGGGAAAATTGCTGGCCTACTGGATATTGCCATACAGACTGTTCTTTTTGTCAGTGTGATTGTGATGGTTTCAGTTATGCATTGTTATGTAACAGATACATCCCATTGTGTCAAATTAAGTCTTTTCCCCCTAGGGACTGCATAAAGAGTGTAGTTAGAGGCTGCTGGACTATAAATCTGCATTACTTACTGTTGATTGATTGTTATCCTGCGGCCCAGTGTGTCTTTACTGTTGTACTACTTGCAGACCTTGGCCTGAACAGCAACATATGTTATGCTTTCAGATTACCATGTTAAATGATCTGCTTGAGAGTTGCATTAATCTGTTTGTATGCATTTCAAAGTATAAACAGCCATATGACATGGGATATACAACTATGATAGTACACAAATAAAACTTTCCTATGTATGCATACCTGTGTGTGGTGTCATATCTTTTGACTTCTCTGTGGGTATATGTTTCAGGCAACAATTGTCTTTTGTATGGGTGACTCATACACTGTCCATATGATAAGGTGGCAACTGTAGGAATACTGGCTGTTCAGTATGGTGTGTACCCTCTAAATATGTAACTTCCAATACATATCTCTGTGTGTGTGTGTGTGTAGTTACATATATATATATATGTGTATATATATATATATATATATATATATATGTGTGTGTGTGTGTATATATATATATATATATGTATATATATATATATATATATATATATATATATATATATATATATATATATATATACATATATATATATATATATATATATATATATGTATAGATATCTATATATATGTAACTACACATACACACACAGAGATAGGTATAGGAAGTTACATATTTAGAGGTTTAAATATATATATATATATATATATATATATATATATATATATATATATATATATATATATATAGACACGGTGGTGCAGCGGTAACGTTGTCTCATCACAGCAAGAGGTTCATAGGTTCATAGGTTCATACTAGGCTATCTGCCCTAGGGCATTTATAAGCCTAGCCAGAGTGTGTTTGGCTTTCACCACCCATTTTAAATTAATTTTGCTATGCCCTTTTTCGAGGTTAGTATACTGTGCCTCTGTCTAACAGTGACACAGAAGTGATACCTGGGGTAAACCTATGATCTTCCATCCACTCATCAAGATTCCTCTTGAAGAGAGTCAATGAGTGACTCTGCCTAACCTGGACTGGATTTTATTCCAGAGTGAAGGAAGCCTCTGGGTTATGCATCTGTCCCTCCAGCATGTCCTATTTATTTCAGTGCTGAGGTTCAAGTCTCTCAAGTGCATAGCTTGATGGGATTTGGATTTTCTGAGGTGCAGCATGTCCATTAATTCCGGGTTGGACATGGCTTTATACATCAGGCACAGATCGCCTCTGAGCAGGCAGTATGCCACTGAGTAGAGCTGGAGTTTCTTTAACCGGGCAGCATATGGCATCTGTTTGAGATCTTTGATCCTCTTGGTGAAGTACTTTTGGGGTCTTTCCAGTTGCTGCAGGTATCTGGTAAGGTACATCCCAAAATGGGAATTGTACTCAATTATGGGCCTGATGAGGGATGAGTAAAGAGGCACGATGACCTCCCCTGATCTAGATGTGAATCCCTTCATGATTAGGTGGGCTATATAAAATGTTTTTCTAACCACTTTGGCCACGTGGTTGTCAAATGAGAGATTGCGATCAACTTGGTTCCCCAAGTCCCTAATTACTTCTTCTGTACTTAATGGATTACCATCTATGTGGTAATTTGTGGGCACTTTGTTTTTGCCAAAGGGGATGACTATACACATTTTGGCGTTTAGCTTCAGGCCATGGCTCTGGCACCAGTTGTCTGTTTCTATGAGGCCCTTTTGGAGGATGCTTGTGTTGGCTGGAGAGTCGATTATGGTGCCCAGTTTGCAGTCATCTGCAAAATTGGTCAGCCACAGTCCTTCCATGTTGGCCTGTACCTCCAAGAAATATATACCGAACAAGAGAGGTCCCAGAACTGAGCCTTGTGGGACGCCACTTGTAACTGGTTTGGAGTCTGACATGGCTCCAGCAATTCTAACCATGTCGGTTCTGTCCTTGAGCCAGTTTGCAACCCATCTAGTGACATAGGGGTTTATATTTAAGCTGGTGAGCTTATCTATAATGCCCGAGTGTGGTATTGTATCGAAGGTTTTTGAGGTCCAGGTAGGCTGTGTGGACCACCTTCCCCTCATCAATGGCCTTGGTGACTGTTTCAAAGAAATCAACCAGGTTTAAGAGGCTGGATCTGCCCTTAACAAAGCCAAACTGGGTAGGATCCAGTGTCTGTAGGTCCCCAATATCTTTATTTATGAGGTCCATGATGATCCTTTCCATAGCTTTGCAGACCAAGCTAGTCAGGCTTATGGGCGATAGTTTCCAGGATCCGTTGAGGCACCACCTTTGTGGAGAGGGAACACTGTTGCTGTACGCCACTCTTTGGGTACATATCCTGTAGTAAGGCTGAGATTGAACAGTAGTTTTATGTTTGGGTTTAGCTCTTCTTGGAGTTCATGTAGGATGCAGCCTGGGACACCGTCTGGTCCCATTGATGCTGTGTTTTTTGCTTTGGAGAGGGTGGCTCTTACCTGAGCATCTGAGATGTCAGGGGGGCAGCACTCTGCTGGGATAGATATTTGCCCTTTTGGTGGGGAGGGGTGGGAGAAGTTTGTGCTGAACCTGTCAGCTAGGATGTTGGCAATGTCTGTGGGTTTGGTGTATTTTTTGTCATTTTGGACTAATTCTGAGCATATCTGGGAATTCCCACCCAGGTTCCTAACTTAACTAAAGAAAGCCTTGTGATTATCCTTAGTGTCCTGTGCAATTTTTTACTCGAAGCTGGCCTTAGACAATTTTATGAGTGCCCGTAGTTTTTTGCTAATACTGATCAGAGATGCCTTCCCTTTTTGGGATTTTGCTCTATCATGTAGTAGCTTCCTACTTCTATTGTATAGTTTGTTTATGGCTGGGGTCCACCAGACAGGATGTCTGCCTTTGGAGGATTGGGTCTTGGATTTGTTTGGGATTGCATGATCCATGCATTCCTGAAGGTGTTCATAGAATGCATTTATAAAGGATTCTGTGGTCTGGGCCGTATTTTCCACAGGCCCTGGGGCTTTGAAGGATTCCACCTCAGTTTTGAGGAGGGTGAAATTTGCTTTAGAGAAGTTTTTCACTGTGGTTTTCTGGGCAGGGGGTGGGGTCGGGATGTGAATATCCAGTGAGATTAGTTTATGGTCTGATCTTACCAGTGAGGGATACACTTCTGGTCTGGAGCATAGAGTCCCCATGTTGGTGATGATCAGGTCCAGTATGTTTTACCCTCTTGTGGGAGTGGTAACAAGTTGTTCCATAGCATTTGAGTTTATAAATTCTAGGAAACTTTGGGCTAGGGTGTTGGAGCTAGAGTAATGCTCCAAGTCTATGTTTGGGTAGTTGAAGTCGCCCAATATAATGGTGTTTGGAGAGACCTTCATATTTTCCAGTGTTCTCAGGAAGACTGAGTGGGGTTTCTGGGTTTGGGAGGGTGGTCTGTAGCAGGCTATAAACTGGAAGGCAGTTTTACCCACTGTTAGTTGCACATGGATAGTCTCTGATGCTTCGTGCTGTGCCATCAACCTGGAGGTGTGGGTATCTTTGACGAATATTGATACTCCCCCTCCTATTGTGGTTTGGTCCAAGTTTTGGGGCCGAAAAGCATGGTATGAGGCATAACTTGGTAGTGCTGGGGTGCTCTCGGGAGCCTTGAACCAGGTTTCTGTTACTGCACCGATATAGATGTTCTCCACGCTAAGGAGAGTTTCGAGTGCGTGCATCTTAAGGTTTAGACTTCTGGCATTGAGTAGCATTACTCTTAGTTTCTTATCCCTTGTGATACCTATGGAGGTGAGTTTGTCTTTTGAGCCTTGCCTAAAAAAGGCACTATGGGGGTAGCAAGAGCCTTTGCCAATATCCGAAAGCCCAGGGGTGACAGGTGCAAGCCGTCCCTAGAGAAGCATCGTGGCTAGTCGAGCATGTCATCCCAGGCTGACAGGCATTGGATCCCCTTTGAATGACACCAATACTTAAGCCAATTGTTGAAATTGATCATCTTCTTTTCATATTGTGGCATCATTCTTGGTGAGGGTAAGATGCTACTCAAGGTCAGGGTCATACCGGCCTGGGCTACATGCTCAGAGAGCTCCTCTAAGTCTCTTTTCATGTAGTCCAGGGAGGTACATCTCAGGTCATTCACAGCAGCATGGACAATGACTGAGTCATATTTGTACTTGCCTTGGAGTGACCTGAGTGCTTGTGTTATGTGACGGATCCTAGCGCCTGACAGGCAGCTCACCGTGACCTTCTCCTTGTTCAGCCTGGTGAGTGGGACGTCAGTGTGCCTGACGATCAAGTCACCTATTACAAGTGTATCAGGTGTGTTGTTTAGCCTTAAGGACTGTGACTGTTTGGCACACTGGCTTTGTGAGCTATGTGTTGCACGTGTTTTGTTTTGGGGTAGCGGTTGCTTGGGTGTCTGCTTTGGAGGTCTCTGCTGCTTAGGCAGATTTTTATTTAGAGCCTCTGAGTATGTTTTTCTGTGTTTATGTGTTTGGTTTGCTGTCGTGGTAGGTCTGTGTGAGACTGGAATTGTAGTGAGTGTGGTTTCCTTCTCCTCCTGACTGGTTGCGCCAGTACTGAGTTGAGAGAGCTTAGCCTCCAGTTTGGCTATATGGTTGCATCTCTCACATGTGTTGGAATTTGTTTGGAGGAGGAGAGGGTTGTCTGTGTACATGAGGCAGTTGTAACATTGCCTCAAGATTCCCAGATTCACCAGCTGGACCAGAGAGGAGATTGACAACTGACCTTTGGACATGCTAGAATAGTATTGGGAATTCCTTTATAATTGAAAAAAGGGCCAATGGGGAACAAGGTACTCAAGGGGAGTTTGTGAGGGTGTAGTGCTTTTAATTTTTTAGTGCTGACTTAGTGAGCAAGTGC